>NC_025685.1:22707377-22725186 GCF_000633955.1 Camelina sativa
AATACCCGAATTGCTGTTGTAGCTAAACCTTCAAACTAGAACAGTCGACAACAGAGGAAGCTATTTCCAATATGAGGTTGGCGTCTTGGGGATGACTAGTGACCACTTTATTACACATATGCATTTTGTATTGTTTTATTAAATTGTAAAAATTAACAGAAGAATGTATATTAAATGATGAAATAATTTTATTTATAGTAGTACAAAACAATTAAATGAACTAGGTAACAAGCTAGCTAGATCGTTTCAAAAACAAAGTGCAAAGTAAACCTAGCGCAAACATGATTGGCCAAACTGAGAATTTGATGGGAGTATCATGATCTCTACGTGTGATATATGAATAGTTAACGGCAGTGATAGTCGTTTGGCTTAAGGCGCAAACCAATCCAATCATCTCTGGAAAGCTACCAAATCTGTTTGATCTTTGAGTCGGATAGTGAAACCAAGGAATGGGCCCAAGTCCACTTCCACACAACTCTCTCAACTCTGCCTTTGTGTAAGAGATCGACGAGACAAAGTAGACAAGACAACAATGACATTAACATTGCAGCCAACGTGTAGAAAGGTTTATGAGTAGAAGAGATCTGGTCAAAAACAGAGGAAGGTATTTCCAACATAAGGTTGATGATAACTAGAGACCACTCAATTATAACCTGTTTAAAAAAATAAAACAAAAAAGTTTCCTTTTAATCATTTCGCCAACAAAGTTGTGAGCTGCAAAGTGTTAAAGACTTTTTTAAAAAATATCTTAAAAGACCTTCGTTCGTGAGGCTCTTAGCAGTTTGTTCTCGATGTCCCGAGCTATTTCATTCACCAACATCATCTCATCTCTGGGAAAGAATCAAAAAATTAAGCAAACTTGTGAAGAAAAAAAAAATGAACGTATAGTATATGACATATATGTAAGTAAGAAGAATAATGTTAGCCTTTAATTTGAACAAATCTGGTTGCTCAAGCCTGACTCATTTGAGTTTTCAGAAGATATATTCTCAAATTTACTTAGTAATATCCTCCAAAAATATTGAAAACTACAAACAAAAGCGCCCTTACTTTTCTAAAACTCTAGGGCACCAAAATTTCTTGTGAAAGATAAACGACTTCTTTACTGTTAAAAACTTAATTGGTAAAATTCAGTCTCGTTACTTTTTCCAATTTGAATCTCTATATCTTCCAATGAACACATATAGCATCGTTATTTTTGTAGTAGCTCATTAACTATGGTTACTGTAATCGAAAATATGAGTTGCAGTTATACCTCAAGTGTGCAGTACTCCACCCGGGGAAGTTAATGGCTTCTTCAAAACCATCTTTCCATTCTTGAAGCTTTTCGGCTTTATCACGTCGCTTAGCAAAGGCATCTCCAAAGCTTCCTGTCTGATTTTCAACGTCGAGAGGATCAACATGGTAAAGGACAGGACACTTCATTTTCTCATCCAGGTACATCATTCGGATAATATCATCCATATATATTTTGGATTTTAAGATGGCTACAACTTCATCGAAACACCATTTTGAATCCCCAAAATTTTCGGAGATCACAATCACTGAAATTCTCGATACTTCGATTGCTTTTAACGACTCCTCATATCTCTCTTCAGCTGGTAGTTAGTCATATAAGAAGGTTTTGATCCGTTTCCTACGAAGACAGCCACATAGATGGCTTGTTGTCACGAGTGTCTTTACTCCTGAAACTTAATTATGAACACATCGTGTTTCATTTTAGGACGTGGATTCATCCTTTTCTTGTTCTTATCGCATCAGTCTGCCTTCTTCTGTAACCATCTTGAATTCTAATTATAACATTTTTCTTATTTTTAAATTTCTTTGCAGTCCCCTCTAGAAATGAGTATCTTTAGTTCTCTTTACTAACGTACAAAAATACACGACTTGACTCCTTTTTTCTATTGCAATTTGCAAACTTTCTTCGCACGTACGTAGCTTCTTGGCAGCTTCTGCATTTAATTAATATTCTGATTAAGACATGGATCTGTCTACATATATCGACAGCACCTTAAGCTGACTTTTCACGTGCCCCTAAAATCTTCCTACAAACTCTTCGAACATTCATGTCATGTTTTATTGGATTGAACTGAATTGAATAGTTTTTCTCGGAACTCGGAAGCACAGTACTCGATTATGTTTTGTACCACTTCAAATTTGTTGTTGTTGTAATCATACACGTCAGGAGACATTAATTCAAATATGTACTTAGTTTTATATCACATACTGAGAATGATCTATTCAAGTAGTTGAAGTCCGATCCGTTCAATCTTTTTCACTGTGTTCAAACTATGGCAAATAATAACCACAGAAGCTTAGAATTGCAAATTGGACTATATTAATTAGTAACCCACAACGTAAAAATAACGGAATTTTCAAATGAATATATCTATGAGGTGCTTCTGAAGAATGCAAACTAATGAATGGCTAATTTGGATGCAGATTAATAAAAGAAAAAAGGTTTTATATGATCAGAAAAAGAAAAAAAAAACTAAGCAGAGAGTGAAACAGTCAATGGAGAGAGATAAAGCAAACTCGAAAAGAAAAGAGACTGAAACAGCTGTTGTGCGTCTTGTCTTTCACATGTAAAGACCTTCCGGAACTCCTTCTTTCTTCTTGAACATAACCTTCTCCTTTGCCTTCTTGAAGTCCACATGCGTCACCTATAAACCAATAGACCAAATAGGTTAAAATCAAATTATTACAAAGATCTGCATAGATATATTAAGGGGTGAGAATCATCTTTACTTTCATTCGACGCTCTCTAAGAGCAAGCAGACCAGCTTCTGTGCATATCGCCTTTATATCAGCTCCTGAGAACTCGTCTTTCGTCATTACAAACTCTTCTAAGTTCACATCTTCAGCCAAAGTCATCTTTGATGTGTGTATCTAGTAATAGCATGCATTTAAAAACCAATCAGATCGTTCTACAAAAAAAAATTTAAAAAAAAAATGTTAACAATTGTGGTACCTGGAAGATACGTCTCCTTGTTTTGATATCTGGAAGAGGGAACTCGATTTTCCTGTCGATCCGGCCTGGTCTAAGAAGTGCCGGGTCTAGACTTTCGATTCTGTTTGTCGCGAGAATAACCTTAACATCTCCTCTTGAATCAAACCCATCAAGCTGGTTCAGTAGTTCCAACATGGTTCTTTGGATTTCACGTTCACCACCTGAGTTTGCATCATACCTGTTTCAACAACCATTTTCTATCACAGATTAGATACCATCTCTGAAGCAAAGTCCAGAATATTGTTATTATTTGATCAAGTCATACCGCTTAGTGCCAACGGCATCAATCTCGTCTATGAAAACAATAGAAGGTGAAAGGTCATCGGCAACCCTGAAAAGCTCCCTCACAAGCTTGGGACCATCTCCCAAATACTTCTGAATCAGTTCACTACCGACAACACGCAAGAAAGTAGCTGATGTAGAATTCGCCACTGCCTGAAAGAATACCAATAGATAATACTTGCTCATACCTCACAGTTCCGAAAGTAACAAGCATAAGGCAAATTAAAAGGAGACAACATGCTTGAGACATAGACAAAACAGAAAACGAAGATACTAGATCAATCCAAGTGACTCTGAAAATCTTCCTTTATGATCTAATATCTCAATTCTATGTGATCAAACCAAAGAAGCCAGGCCACTGTCCTGACTAATTTATCATTCTAGTGACGAGGAACTACAGCCTTGCTTAGTGAAGACTGATGAAAGACTGAATTGAGCAGTTAACAACTAGGAAGCTTACTGTAATTGATACACCATATAGGCTAAAAGACAAACCTTAGCAAGCAATGTCTTCCCAGTGCCTGGTTCACCATACAAGATCACACCCTTTGGTGGCTTAATTCCAATATCTTCATACAATTCGGGATGTGTTAAAGGTAGCTCAACAGCTTCCTTAATCTCCTGAATCTGAGCTTCTAAACCTCCAATGTCAGCATATGACTCCAGAGGAGCTTTCTCCACTTTCATCACAGACACCATTGGATCCACTTCATCCTGAAGAATCCCAACAACAGAGAGTACCTACCACAAAACGATACAAATGTTCACATAGACGAATTGGTTTAACGTTGCCATGGACAAGCATTGTCAAATCAGCTACTCTTCCGACTAATTCCCAAAAAAACGAAGCCCTAATAACTTCTCAATACCTTGTTATGCATCAAAATTGAGCAGCCAGGTTCAAGCTGATCCTTATCAACGAAAGACAAAATCCCAACGTAATACTCAGGACCAACAGAAGAAGAAACAATGGCATGATTCTCATCAATAAGCTCTTCTAGATTGCCAACACTCATAGGTGTACCACGAAGATCATCAACTTTAGATCTGTCTTCCTCAGCTTTCTCCTCCTGAGGTTTCAACCTCTCCTGATTCGCCACAAACTCTTCCTCCATAAGAAGATAGTCCTTGATTCGCTCCAGTTTAAGCAATCTAAGCTTACATTTGGTAGAAGGAGTCACCGTCGGCAACCTCGCCGCCGCTTCAGGTCCTTTCTGCCTCCGTTGCTTCCTCCCTACACGAGCAGGTGGTGCGGCTGGTTCGAACTTCTTCTCTTTCTTGTCACCACCATCTGGTTTCCGATCTCCTTGTCGATTCAATCCGCCGGACGGTCCTTGACCCATCGGAGTTTCTTCTTTCTCTCGTGCTTCGTCTCTCTGAGGTTTCTTGCTCTCGGAGAAACAAATCTTCAAATCTAAATCACAGAGGGGATAATTAAAAGGGCTTTTTATTTGGGCCTTTTTATGCTATAAGAAACTTAATGGGCTTATTAGTACCGCAAATTTTTATATATATTTTTAATTGCCAAATGTGTCATCTTTTTTTTTTTTTTTTTTTTTTTTTTGTTTAAAACCAAATGTGTCATCAGCTAATCAGCTTCACTAATTATGTTCTTTTAAAAAGGGTCATAACTTTGTTTTCTTTCAGTTCTTTAGGAATAAAAAGATCTTGTATGATTATTTAATTTCTTATGGATTTCAATTTTGTATCCGCTTCCATCAGTCTTGTGTACAATTAATGTAGGCATTGACTAATATCATAAAGATAAACCCACACTAATAATGCCACATGACAAATGGCAATACCGATTATAATAATTAGGGAATAGTATAAATTGTTTGGCTAATATATATACTTGAACTTGAGGAAACAAATTACACTGAGACATTTGTTGACTGAAGCAAATTAAAATGGTCTCTACACACAAATGCTTGTTTTTCACATTTCTTTGTCTTGCTCTTCTTTTTAATCAAGGTATTTCTTTTCTTTTCAACATGTCACTAATCAATAGTATTAGTTTTTGTGTTCTACTGTTTTGGTTTTTTTTGGATAACCAGTTCATAAGAAATTGATTGTCTTTGAACTCTTCTTTGTTATTTAAGGTCTTGCGACAAGAGAGATATTTTCTACAAAAAACAAGACTATGTTTGCGATGAAGGATGGCGATTCAGCCGATCCATGTGGAGAGATAACGAGCTGCGACCAAAAATGTTTCGACCAAGATTTCCCTAAAGGAGGATTGTGCTTAGCATCTACTGGTGATGCATCTACATTTCTCTGCCTTTGTAAAATTTAAATTTGTTTGCAACTTTCAACTTTTCTAATTATAATAAAATAAAAGTTATAAGAAACTTATTTTCATATTGGATACAGTCTTATTTAATTTCAGAGTCAGGAGAAAAAGACCATACAATAGTACTTAGATTATTTACTAACATTAATCTTTTTTCATAATACAGTATAGGCTAATAGACACCAAAATATTCGACTACATCACATTGCTCTCATGGTATAGACGAATTACGGTGGCATGAATGATTGCTAACAACTTATTTTGCCTAGTGGCATACAGCTTGTGTATGTTTTACTAATTATCTCAGTCATAAACAGCAAGCTTCTGATACTCATCACCTTTGATGGCTAACCCCATGACATCTTCAGGATTCACGATCCCACCTTCTTCAAGAAACAGAGTCAGTAGATTCTTGGAAAACCCGCTAACCAAAGCCACTCCTTTCTTCTTAGCCGCCACTGGTGTAGCCGACGAGTCCCTCAGGTTCCAAAACACTATTTCCGGAACCTTCTCAAAACCCTTCTCTTTATACTTCCTCTGAACCACCTCATAATCCGTCTCCACTTCTTCTTGGACCGTTCCTTGGATTTTTTCAACCGTTCCTCATATCTACTTTCGTAGTCACTCTCGTCACTCTCATAAGCAGTCTGGTAGTCGCTCCCGGAGTAACTTTTGGAGTCACTCACCTCCCATTCCCAATGGTAGTTTCTTGTCGCACTATCGAACTCCATGTCGCTGAACACAAAGATCCGCTTGATCATCTCATCGTCGGTTAGGTTATTCTCGACTGCAACATCTAGAATACGATCAAACACCTTCTGTAAATCCGTGTTCCCTCCCCATTCCATTCGTCTGATAAAGCCAGTCTTTTCTCTCAGACTCGAACCTGTTACTAGATGCAGCTCCGGGTTCTGACTAAAAGTGATAACTTTCCCTTTCCACGGCTCTTCGTTAAGTTCCGAAACCAACAACCCTAGCGCCACACAAACCTCCATAGGTGTACCCGACATGCTTCCAGAGACATCACAAACCGCCAAAGAACTCTTCATCTTCCCCTTCTTGGCAACATCATCAACCATTCTCTCCCACTGAAGCTCTGCTACTTCCGCCCCGACTTCACCATCCTCCAGCTGGCTGATGATCTGATGAGGAAGCAACGCGCCAGCCGCAATGTTCTTCTTCCCGGATTTCACATCCCCCAAAAACTCTGAAAACCTCGCCAAATCATGTTCCACAAAGTGCGTTCTGTAATTCTTCATAGCCACAGAAGCAACTCTGTTGTACTTCAACAAGTTCCATTCTCTTGCACTCATGGACAACTCAGGCAACTCAAGAGCTTTATGCAACGGCACAAGAACTTGTTTCCTCAGCCTATCTCTAATCCTATACGCATAATGTGCTTCTTCGATTCCTTGATCATACTCACCCCTAGAAAACATCCTTCTAGCGATAGCCTCACATATCAGAGTAGCCTTGTCATAAGAAGAATCAACCGAAGGACACCACTTGGAAGCTAACCCAATCTTATTCAGCTGATTCGAATTCAAACACTCCAAATCCGATTTCAGCACATCCGCAAACAAATCCGCAGTTCGATCAAAGAGTAATCTGTAACTAGCATCAGAGTTATACCTCTCTAGCGCCTTTTTAGCATTTTCCAACTCTCTCTGTTTCCGTAAAGCCCTAGCCTTGATCTTATCCACAGGACCACCAATCTCCTCCGCGGTTTCCAGAATCCGATCTTCAAGTTCACCGGAGATATCAGACCTTTGCTCAATCGTCCCTTTGAATCTCCTCTGAACCCTCTTCCTCCAAACCCGCTTTCTCCCTCTCCCCATCTGTTGATCACCTTCCAAGATCCGATAGAGAATCTCAGGAAAATCTTTGAAATACCCAAAATCAACAAGAGAAGGGAGATTCAAAGCTAGGGTTTTTGGGTGATTCTTGTAAAGCCAAAGCGCAGCAGTGTAAAACCCTTCTTTATCTGATTTTCCGGTTCCTCTGACACCTCTGAGGTTGCAGACGAGCTTCAACGTAGTCAAGGGATCGTGAGTCCAAGAAGCCTCAAGCCTTTGGATCAGATCACCGGGACATGTGTCGGGGACGATGTGGAAGAAGAAATCAAGACATGGGCTCCCGGAAGAGAGAAACGTCGGGGAAAAGTTTCCGGTTAGACCCATCGGTGGTTCTTCGAGGTTTAAACCGGCGGTTTGGGATATCAAACCATGGGAATCGGAAACAGGGGTTTCCAATGAATTGACGGTGACTGGGTTGGCAGTTTGTAGATCGCCGGCGACGGAAGGTGGGCCAAGAAGGATTGAAGTAGAAGAAGCCATTGTAAGAGAGAATTTGTTATTGTGGCGGTGATGGTCTCAAGAGTTATATCTTAGGGTTTTCTACTCTGACGCTTATTATATAATGAGATTAGCTTGGGGAGCACGTTGGAGTCATCATGGTATATCATTATATTTATCAATATATTATCAATTTGGACAAGTGTAACCAAATCACTTTTGACTCCTTAACAAAATAGGAAAACTAATAAAAAGTTTCATATATTAATGTACAAATAAAAATTTATTTTCCATTTACTAAAATTAATGATTTAACTATTAGTATTTTCTTTAAATTAAAATTAAAACTAACAAAAAATATAATAAAGTATACACATGCTGACTTGCGTGAGTATTGGTCAATTAAATTTCAATATGTATCCAAACTACTTAATTCATTTAGCATGAAAATTGTTCAATAAACAATGTATAATTTTAACCAAAAACAATGTATATATGTTGAAGTTTGTAATAACAAAATAAGTAAGTGATTTAAAGGGTAATTAATTTATATGAATGATTTTTTGATTTTTTGACGAAAATTTTAGTATATTTATAAATCTCAATGTATTTAAAATTAGTTTGGCATGACGTAAAACTTTTACTTATTACTTTATTAGATAATAACAAATGTATTTTTTTTTAAAACAATGCCATATATTTCCATATATGGGGGAAAATTCCATTTATTGCATTCGGCTAATTATGTTTTGTTATATTTTTAATTAAAATACATTTGTTGCTTATTGGTGAATTATTCAAATATAACTAGTAAAATTTACAATACCATTGTTAATAACAATTATTATTTTTTACTTAATCTTTAATCTTTTTGAACTTTCATTCGTTTCTCCTTACTAAAATAATTTGTTGTTAGTATTAATTTTTAATAGTATGAACTAAAATATATAAATTTTATTACAATAGTGTATGACTAATCATGGAGAGAACCTTTTGAATAAAAAGAAATTATATCACGATAGTGTATGACTAACCATGGAGAGAACCTCGGTTCTGTCATTCTTCCTTATAGAGAGAACCTTGCGTCCAACCTCCTCCACCATGGAGAGAACCTTCGCTCCGCCTTTCTCTATTGGGAAGATAACCTTGCATCCAACTTCCCCCACCTTCCTCCATTGGAGAGATAACCTTGCATCCAACCTCCCCCACCTTCCTCCCTTAGGGAGATAACCTTGCGTCCAACCTCCTCTACCATAGAGAGAACCTCGGCTCTGTCCTCCTCCTGTGTGGAGAGAATATGTTCACGTCTTTTAGCTATCTCAAAGTGGCTTACTCCAACAACCAATGAAACAAAAGACCTTTTTCCAACGTCACGAAATCTTTTGATAGTAACTAATGTTAAATTTCCAATGTATTTCATGGAAGTTTATTGACACACCATGATGTAGTTTCTGTCTTCAAGCTCCTATGGATCTATCAACAACGATTTATGTTTTTCCAATATATATATGTTTGTTGTAGGCTTGTGTTTGATTGGCTATTTTATCCAACTATTAGGATCTATCAACCATGACCTTCTCCTCTTTATCTTCTTTTGAGATTGAACAAAGGGTAACAATTATCTTTGCACAAAAAAAAGGTCTATGACCAATCAATCAAGGTTGAGAAATTAGAAAAAAATTAATTTGACATAATAATAAAATAATAGAAAATTATAAGCACTGTAATATATAAAACCTAAAGTAATTCAAAGATGAAAATATAAATTAAATAAAACAATCTAAAACTATTACAATAAAATTTAAAATACAGTATTAGAAAAAGAAGATGCATAAATTCATCTTCCATTTTTTTTGGGGTCAACATATTAATATTACCTATTCCAAACTGAAAAAGTAGAAAGTAGGAGTATATGTTGGTTTAAAAAAAATAAGGAAAATTTGTTTTCCCATTAAAAAAGTTTGACTAATAGAACAAAGTTGAAAGCAGTATTTTTGAATAAATTATTCTGTTTGATGAATAATATGAGACGGTCTATGTTTATATAGAAGTGAGTATTAACATTTTTTAGAATTAATAATTGTCTGTATATTTTCTTTAATTCCTTTTCTATTTTATGAGAAAATTTATTCCAATGAGCTCATTGTTTTTTTAAAAATTTCTTGTTTCCCATTTTCTTGTAAGATGTACTATCGTTCGACGATAAGAGCGCTTTCTGTTTAGTTGATCTAGTGTTATATAATCTCTGTTGTTATCTTTGCATTTGTGTATTCATCAATTTTGTTTTGCTACCTGTCGTGCAAATTGATAGAAATAATAATAACACCGTGAGAAATTTGTTAATCCCAAAACCTTAGTTATTATGCATAAAAAACTTTGTTGACACTTCAAAGTCAAAGATTACGTAGTATACATTATGAAATTGAGAAACGGAACAAAATTCGAAGAAACGACGACGAAAACACGTGGTAATATCTAGGAATCTTTTTATATAGTTGCTTTGATTAGACAACAAACAAATTGCCTTCGAGACTTGTTCAAGAACAATGATGTGTCAAACAAAAAGTTAATAAAAAAGAAAAAAAATAAAATTTTACTAAGAAAAACAAAGCTAGTTGAATGATGTTCATATAATTTACCCTGTTTTCCCTTAGTATTTTCACTTCTTTTGCATCATTTACCATCTAGGTTGGCCCTTTTTGCATAGCTTTAGGACTGTTTATGCATTAGTGTATAGTTGCATTGCATTTGCATATTTTTCTTGCATAAACAAGTGATTTTGGAGCCTAAGAAGCATGGAATGAATGCTAAAGAAGATATGAGCTAAGAAGAGAAGAAAACAAGGGAGTTAGAGCTGGAGAATCAAGGTCCGGAAGTCAACTCGACCGAGTGCATAGAGGGACTCGACCGGATGGAAGAAGCAGAAGAAAAGCCAACTCGACCGAGCACCTGGTCGAATTGACCGAGCCGCCCTTCTATTTTGTCTTTTAGCATTTTTAGGGCTTCCACTCCTTTTTCTATATAAAGCCTTGTACCATGCAGCCACCAAAGAGTCCAACTTTTTAGAATTCCATAAACCTAGTATTTACCCTTTTGGGAATTTATGCTTTTTACTTTTTTATTTCCTTAGATCTTTTTCTTTTTCTTTTGAGGAAGAACAAATAATTCTTTGATATTTGTTGGTTCCATAACTTTCAAAATATTAAGAATTCGAGTTTGATTCCTTCTTCAATATTGTAGATCTCTGTTTTATCTATCTAATCATGCAAGTTTCATCATTTTCTGGGTTTATAATTTCGTTGTTCATCATGTGTGATTGTGAGTAGTTTGCTTAGCTATTAGGGATGGTTTAGGCTGGATGATGGTTGTGGTTGTTTGATCTGGTCAAGCTTGATTGTTTTAGATCTCTTCTAAGCTAGATATTCTCTATGCTGATCCTATAACCGAGAGGGTAGGGTTTGATCTTAAGCTTCTTAGCATCATACCAATGTCTAGGTTGCTAGATAAGGCTAGATCCAGAGATTATCATTGAGCATGCTAAGAGATTAGATGCTTTGTTTGATTTTTGACATGAATGATCTGTTGTTTAAAGCTTGCTTTTATATGTTCTTTGCTATGTGAGAACTAGCCTAGATCTGTATAAGTCTGATTGTTTTTGCCATGAGAGTGGATTAACATGTTATATGAGATCATTGTCTAGAGATTAGCTCATGTTGATTGAGATTTGTTGATCAAGTTAGATAACCACAATCCAAAGTCCAGCCCATGAATCCATCCCTAAGACCTTGCTTTTCTATCGATTTCCCAGTTTAAATCCTGTTGTTTGTTTGCTGTTTGATTCGTTTTTGTATTGCTCTGTTTTATTTGTTCTGCTCTGTTTTCCCGATTTCACCAACTCGACCTAGTACTCGATCGAGTGCTTGCTCGAGCTCAACCCAGAGTTTCTTATTTTTGCTTTGCATTTGTCCTGTCTCATTTCCTGTTTCATTCTAGTCTTATTCCTGTTGCATTCATTTAGTTTATGTTCATCTTGTTCATCATTTGTCTTGCATTAGTTCATTAGTAGTCTAACATCTCTACTTTGTTTCTGTTTAGTCTTATCATCTTAATCATTCTGTTCATTTGCATTTAGTATCTTGTCCTTTCAGCATTTACATTATGCATTTTGCTTTTGTCATTAGGATCTTAGTTTCAAATCATCTTTATAATTGGCTCAACTTAGATAAATGTGCATGTTCTAATTGCTTGCAACCCACTCAGATTTGGATCGACACCTCTTATACTGCAACATCATAAGAGGAATTGAAACCCTCTGCCTTGCATTCCATCCATTCATCTTTTATTCACCATCCATCATCATTCCACAACACCACTTAAAATTTTGTGTTTCAATTTGGCGTCGTTGCCACTTTTGAGTGTTTGTTTGTGACATTTAGAATCCACATAGGTCTAAGATTGAGTTCTGTATCTGTTTTGATCACTACTGATCAAGATTCTTCCTCTGCTTGGTTGTTTTGAATCTCAGGTACCAACTCGACCCCCACTCGACCGAGTGTTTGATCGAGTACCTGATCGAGTCATACGCCGGATCCAAATAGACTTCTCATCTTAGTCGACTCGACCATCCACTCGAGCCTGTGCTCGACCGAGTGCATGTCCGAGTCTTTACTCGAGTCTGTTGATGCAAACAAGATCCAAGGGTCATCAGAATCTTCAAAGGCTCCTTGACCACATCAACATGCCACCAAGAGATTTGAGACAACAGAGAACAAGAATCCTTCAAGAACAAGAACAACAGTTGCTAATGGAGCAACAAGCTAATGATGTTCAAAGGCCAAGGAACATTGGTGCTGGAGATGCACCCAACACACAACCAAAGAGCTGGTATTGTTCCTCCTTCAGTTGCTAACAACAACTTTGAGATCAAAAGTGGTTTGATCTCTATGATTCAAGCAAACAAGTTCCATGGTTTGCCAATGGAAGATCCCCTAGACCACCTTGATGAGTTTGATAGGATATGTGGTCTCACCAAGATCAATGGTGTGAGTGAGAGGATGGCTTCAAGCTTAGGTTGTTTCCTTTCTCACTTGGAGACAAGGCTCATCTATGGGAGAAGACACTTCCAACTGGAGCAATCACCACATGGGATGCTTGCAAGAATGCCTTCCTAGCCAAGTTCTTTTCCAATGCTAGAACTGCAAGGTTAAGGAATGAGATTTATGGTTTTGTTCAAAGAAACAATGAAAGCTTTTGTGAAGCATGGGAAAGATTCAAGAGCTTCCAGACTCAATGCCCTCACCATGGCTTTAGTAATGAGTCTCTGCTAAGCACCTTGTATAGAGGAGTCCTACCTAAGATAAGGATGCTTCTTGACACAGCCTCCAATGGCAATTTTCTCAACAAGAATGTGGAAGAAAGCTGGGAGTTGGTAGAGAATATGGCCCAATCAGATGGCAACTACAATGAAGACTATGACAGAACAGTAAGGTTTGCATCCAATGATCAAGAGGAGAGATACAAGAAGGAATTGAAAGTTGTCAATGAGAAGTTGGACAAGCTTCTCCTTAGCCAACAAAAAGTCATTCACTTCATTGGTGAAGATGACACTCAAGCTCAAGATGGGGAGAAAGAGTATGATGAGCTATGTTATATGCAAAACCAAGGAGGCTTCAAGGGTTACAACCAAGGAGTCAAGAATAACAACCTCTCCTATAGAAGCAACAATGTAGCCAATCCCCAAGATCAAGTCTATCCACCTCAACAGCCACAACAGCAAACCAACTATGCCCCCAAGCAGCAACATCAAGGTTTCCAGCCTCCATTGTGTCCCCCTCCAGGGTTTCAGACCTCACAAGGCCAAGAACCAGATTTGAGAGCTATGATGCAACAAATGTTGCTTGGGTAAGCCAATTGGCAGACTGAGGATGCAAAGAAATTTGCTGAACTTAACCAGAAGCTGACTTCTCAGTACAATGATCTAAACATCAAGTTTGAAAGTCTCAACTCAAGAGTGAAGTATATGGAGAGTAATCTTGCCTCTACTTCAGCTCCTAAGCCTAACCAACTCCCTGGAAAAGCTGTTCAAAACCCAAGGGAGTTTGCTGCAAAAGCCATCCTTATACATGAGAAAGATGTCACTGAGGACAGTGAAGTTCAAGCTGGGGAGGATTGGTCATTTCTTGAAGCTCAGAGTGAAGATTGTGCAAAGCAGACTGAATCCGGTAATGCACTCGACCATGTGCTCGAGCCAGCACTCGACCGAGTGCCTAGTCGAGTGGTCGATCGAGCTGAAGGCATTGAAGCTGTCAAGCCTGCTAAGTACATTCCTCCTGCTTACAAACCGCCTCTACCATTCCCAGGACGTTTCAAGGCACAAAAGATAAAGGAACTAAGAGAAATCATTGAGAAAAAAGAAAAGATGGCTTTGCAACAAAAGGAAGTGAAAGCTTTGAAGGAAGAGGTTGTGATTGAGAAGAAGGAAGTGATGGCCATACAAGAGGTCATCATTGCTTACCAAGAAGAAGAGAGAGGACCTGCTTTGGAACAATATGCTCCTTATCCTCTCTATCAAGATTTTTTACTTGAGATGTCAAAGAAGAAGACTCATGACCAAGACATGAAGGATTTGAGAGATATTGGGAAGGCTATTATCCCAACCAAGCTTGAAGATCCAGGCTCATTTAACATACCTTGTTCCGTCAGATACATGCACTTCAACAAGTGCCTATGTGACTTAGGAGCTTCAGTGAGCTTGATGCCATACTCAGTGGTTGAGAAGTTAGGGTATGAAGATTTTAAAGCCAGCAACTTCTATATCAGTCTAGCAGATGGGTCCAAGAGGGATGTGGTTGGAGTGATTGAAAACTTCCCAGTCAAGATAGGAGAAGCAATGATCCCAACTGATTTTGCAATCATGAGCATGGAACATGAGCCTGAAGACCCTCTTATCTTGGGAAGGCCATTTTTAGCCACAGCTGGGGCTGTAATTGATGTTAAGATGGGGACTATCAAGCTCCACCTGACTGAAGACTTCACTATGAAGTTTGACATCAACAACCCAACTAATCTGCCTTCCATCAATGATCCACCCTACACTATCAAAAGAAAAGGGGATCATGAGGTCTCAAGTGAGGAAGCACCTTCAAAGGCTAAGTTCTCCCTTCAAGAAGAATCAGTGGAAAATCTCAAGAATTCTGTTCAAGAATTGACTGATTTGGTAAAGGATCTCCAAGTCAAGCTAAACAAGAGGTCTTTGAAGAAAGCAAGACCAAGGCTCAAGATCAAGAAGAAACAAGGTTTGGGTGTAAAGGGGGAAGTGATCAAGGATCAGATTCACAGTGATCAAGAGGTGCCAGGTAGGATTTCATCACCTCCTTGGTATCTAAACCAAACCTGAAAAGGCATCAAAATTCAAGCTTAGTGACTTTAAACAAGCTCACTAGGGAGGAAGTCCCTAAGGTATCCTTGTAAATATGCTTAATTTACTTTGTAGTTTTGATTTCTTTTCTTTTATGTTTGTGTTGGACAGGCTTTTCAATGAAAGTGTAGATGGGTTTGGAGAAGTTTGGACTTGTGGAAGAAGACTCGCAAGCCCACTCGACCGGCCCACGAAAGGTACTCGACCGAGTTGTGAAGAAACTAAGGTCCACTCGATTCCCATTTCTCTTGAATGATCGAGTAGGGGGGAAAAGAAGAAAAAAATTTGAAATTCAAACTTTGGTCAAGGAGCTCGACCACGTGCAGTCGAGTGGTGGGGTCGAGTGGCAGCAAAAAGCAAGTCAAAGATTCCTCATTCAAATTTGAATGATATGGACGCTCCACCCTTGTCTCCTTGTCCCCTTAGCTTCTTTATATAGAGCTAGACTCGATCCTAATCTTCTCACACTCTTTCATTTGGCTTAAAACAATCAAATTCTTGCTTAAAAATCTCTCTCAAGTTCATGTTTTTGCTCAAAGCTTTGTTCTTTTGGTTTTTGGGTTACTAACCTATTGACTTTGAGTTTTGAGTTTATTCTTTTCAAGTTCCCTTCAAAATGTCTTCAAGGTCTACAAGAGCATCCCAACAAGCTGCTGATCGCTCCCTAGATCGACGTGATGCCAAGCTTGCATCAAGAAAGGAAGCTGGAGGAAGTACTCGACCAACTACTTGAGCAACCACTCGACCGGGTGATGGTTCGAGTGGTGTGCCGAGTTCAAGACATCAGTCAGCTGAGGAAGATCCCGAGAGAACTGAGAGTGAAGAAGAGAGGGAGACAACTCTTAGGAAGATCATGAGGAGAAACAAAGCCAAAGGCAAGAGGCCAGCAGTTGAAGCTCCACAAGAGGAGGTTGAAAATGAGAGTGAGGAAGAAGATAAAGAAGAAGAGGAAATGGCTGAAGGAGAAGAAGAATCTTGTGGCTTAACACCAAAACAACTTTATGAGGTATTCATGAGGATGCAGTTCCTGGGGACTAGATACCCACACAAGGAAACCATGGAAAGGTTGGGTATTGATCAAGATGTGGAATTTCTTTTTGAGAAGTGCAACCTAAGCAAATTCATGGGGTTGTGTATGGAATGCTACAAAGAAGAAAACTGTGAGTTTCTAGCCACTATTAAGATGCACTGCTACTTAAGGAAGGAAAGAGAGTTTGGGCCTGGTCATATTGACTTCGCTATCAAGGGAAAGAAGTATGAGCTTTCATTAAGGAAGATAGCCAATGTCTTCGGTTTTGAAGAAGGTAGTGAGAGGAGCATGGTTATACCAAGAGAAGAGCTCTTTGCTATTTGGGAGATAGCAACATTTACTCATCCTCCAATTCCAAAAGCTCAAGCATAAGGAGCCCAGTCCTAAGGTACTTCCACAAGGCCTTAGCAAACACCTTCTTTGCTAGGAAGGAGACTGGAAATGTGAATGAGGGTGAGCTCAAGATGATTGATCTGGCACTCAATGGAATTATCCTTCAAGCAAGGGATGGAACCATCATCCTTGGAAGTAGTGTGGGGACTGATCTTGCTATGGTCCTCATTGACCAAATGATGTATTATAGGAGCATGGTGAGCAAGTTGCACAAGAAAGGATCAATGGGAGCCCTAACCATTGGAGGCATCATCACTCCAATACTACTAGCTGCTAAGGTGCCACTTAGAGGAAAGAAGGTCATGCCAAGATGGATTGATTCCAACTATCTCACCTCTACCCTAATACTAGCCAAGGAGATGCATCAAGGAAATCACCTTTTCAATTTTGAGCTTCCAACAGTTGGGAAAAGACAGCTTGTCCTCCCTAATCAAGAGCTCACCACCATACAAGAAGGAGCAAACATTGACTTTTGGCCAGCTGATGAGTTCTTGTTTGATGGGACAGCTCAAGTTAGAGTTGATGAAGCTGGAGATGTAGAAATGGCTTATGGGGAAGAGCAATTCTACTTTGAAGAATATGAGCCAACCCCTAGAGATAGTAGAGGAGTGAGGGAAACTAGCAAGAGGCTGACACTTCTACAAAAATGGAGCAAGTGGCATGGGAATAAATTTGACAAGCTAAAGAAGAAGGTGGGAAAAATGACTAAGTCCATCAAGGGCTTAAAGAGGGAGATTGCTGAACTGAAGAGTGCAAACTCATCACCAAGACATTCTAGCCCTTTGAGGAGGTGTAGCTCAACTAGAGCACTTTCAAGAGCTGAAAACCCTGTGGAACCAGCTAGAGCTTCAATGAATGAGCCAATTCAGAGGAGGAGAAGATCAAGTCGCCAAGAACAACAATCTTCGAGGCACTCGACCGGGTCACTCGAGTAGTCGAGTGCCTCGAGCAGTCACTCGACCGAGTACCCCCGATGTACTCGACCGAGTCCTTACCTAGAACTCCCTATGGCTTCCCAGGTCCAACAGCTTATCCAGGATATCCAGGTTACCCTCCCTTCCCACCCCAATACTTCATGGATCCAGCACTC
>NC_025685.1:22725591-22737525 GCF_000633955.1 Camelina sativa
CCCCCCCCCACTCGACCGGGCACTCGACCGAGTACCAGTCGATGGCTATAGTCGAGTTGCCCCAATCTCCACCTCCAAGTCAACAACAAGACCCCCACTACACATATGAAAGCATGAATGAGGATGTGGACAGCTTCTTCCACAATCCATAAGGTAACACTATCACCTATCTTTGTAAATACCATTGCATATTTATTTTCATTTTGTTTTTAGTCTTGAATCTTCTTCCAAATTTCTTTTACACAGTGGACTGTGTAATTTAAGTTTGGGGTAGGGTTTGAGATAGCATTTTACATTTTGTTTTGTTTTCTTATCTCATATTTTAGCATAATCATGTTTATATTTGCATTTCATCTAAGGCATAGAAAAAACAAAAAAATTTGAAGTTTTTTGCAAAAATCTTTATAAAAAAAGAGTGTTTATGTAGTTTGCATTGCATATTAGAATCTTGTTTAGCATGTTTCATATAGGACTGTTTAATATTTGCATTAGGGATCTATGATGAGTTTTGCCTTGTTAGCCTTTTTAGATTCACCAAACTAGGATCAATGCCCAAGTTAATAGTACTTTGATGCTAGTTGAGTGGTTAGAAACATAAGATTGAACCAAGCCTTGAATTCCTACATTGCATTTGGTCTAAACTGAAGCATGTTGTGATTTGATGTCATTTCCTATTTATAAGAACCTAATATTGATTGTTAATTATCAGTTTGTGCGTTGCATAAACTCATGGATACCATATACATATTTGGATCATCTTTCTCCTTTTCACCACTCTTGTTGATCCAAGTAGCTGATTTCACTTTTAAATCAGTTTCCCCTACCCTTAACCAACCCTTCTTTCAAGCCATGTTTGTTCTTGTGTGTGTACGGCCTTTTTGGGATTGAGCTTGGTAGAAAGTGTTAGGTTTGAACTGACAAGAGTAAATCCTTGTGTAGTTCTAGTTTGCAATTTTCAAACTAGATAGGACTAGGTGGTTTACTTGTTGGGTTTGGGACTTGGTTGTTTTGAAAAGAAAAGAAAAGAGAAAAGGAAAAAGAGAAAGAAAATGTTAGAGTCTTTAGGAGGGGAATGTGTTTAAATAAAATCAAAGTCTAGTGAAAGAATGGGAAGTATGAAAATGTAAAGATGGTTCTGGTCAAAGATAAGAAAGTAAGAAAAGAAGAGTATAGCAAAATGCTTTTATGTCTTAAGAATAATAAGAAAAGAGAACCATAGCAAATAAGAAAGAATCCCCCATTCTACTAGATAGTTCAATTAAGAAACCTCTCCTAAGGCTTAAAGTCAAAAGAGAAAAGGTTAAAAGAGAAGTGAAAGAAGATAAACGGTAGAACTAGGACAGATTGTTAGGATAAATACTTTGGGTACCATTAGGTAGACAAGGTTTTATTCTTGTATGTGTCTAAGTGTTCTTACCTTTAGCCTTCTTCTAAAGCTCAATCTATTTTTATGAAAGAACCTTGATATTGATAAGCCCCACTCTAAAAAAAAGAGACCATCATTGTCTCTAAACCATTATTACCAAGCCAAATGAGTTTAAGCATTGCATAGAATTGATTCATGTTCTTGATTAATGAATGTTAAAGGAAACGGTTGATTTGAATGCATGTGGACATCTAAGGCTCAAATCAGTAAATGTTGTGATAGGCTTGTCTAAAATTTTTAAGTACAGCTCATTCAACTTGCATCATAGTAATAGTAACTTGGACATTGATTCAAGCTGGTTTATTGGTAAGTTTTAGGAGCTGAGATCCCACTTTTAAACCTCACATACCTTCTTATGTCTTGTTTATTTGCTTGAGGGCAAGCAAAGACTAAGTTTGGGGGTGTTGATGTTCATATAATTTACCCTATTTTCCCTTAGTATTTTCACTTCTTTTGCATCATTTACCATCTAGTTTGGCCCTTTTTGCATAGCTTTAGGACTGTTTATGCATTAGTGTGTAGTTGCATTGCATTTGCATATTTTCTTGCATAAACAGGTGATTTTGGAGCCTAAGAAGCATGGAAGGAATGCTGAAGAAGATAGGAGCTAAGAAGAGAAGAAAACAAGGGAGTTAGAGCTGGAGAATCAAGGTCCGGAAGTCAACTCGACCACCCACTCGACCGAGTGCGTAGAGGGACTCGACCGGATGGAAGAAGCAGAAGAAAAGCCAACTCGACCGGTCACTCGACCGAGCACCTGGTCGAGTTGACCGAGCCGCCCTTCTATTTTGTCTTTTAGCATTTTTAGGGCTTCCACTCCTTTTTCTATATAAAGCCTTGTACCATGCAGCCACCAAAGAGTCCAACTTTTTAGAATTCCATAAACCTAGTATTTACCCTTTTGGGAATTTATGCTTTTTACTTTTTTATTTCCTTAGATCTTTTTCTTTTTCTTTTGAGGAAGAACAAATAATTCTTTGATATTTGTTGGTTCCATAACTTTCAAAATATTAAGAATTCGAGTTTGATTCCTTCTTCAATATTGTAGATCTCTGTTTTATCTATCTAATCATGCAAGTTTCATCATTTTCTGGGTTTATAATTTCGTTGTTCATCATGTGTGATTGTGAGTAGTTTGCTTAGCTATTAGGGATGGTTTAGGCTGGATGATGGTTGTGGTTGTTTGATCTGGTCAAGCTTGATTGTTTTAGATCTCTTCTAAGCTAGATATTCTCTATGCTGATCCTATAACCGAGAGGGTAGGGTTTGATCTTAAGCTTCTTAGCATCATACCAATGTCTAGGTTGCTAGATAAGGCTAGATCCAGAGATTATCATTGAGCATGCTAAGAGATTAGATGCTTTGTTTGATTTTTGACATGAATGATCTGTTGTTTAAAGCTTGCTTTTATATGTTCTTTGCTATGTGAGAACTAGCCTAGATCTGTATAAGTCTGATTGTTTTTGCCATGAGAGTGGATTAACATGTTATATGAGATCATTGTCTAGAGATTAGCTCATGTTGATTGAGATTTGTTGATCAAGTTAGATAACCACAATCCAAAGTCCAGCCCATGAATCCATCCCTAAGACCTTGCTTTTCTATCGATTTCCCAGTTTAAATCCTGTTGTTTGTTTGCTGTTTGATTCGTTTTTGTATTGCTCTGTTTTATTTGTTCTGCTCTGTTTTCCCGATTTCACCAACTCGACCTAGTACTCGATCGAGTGCTTGCTCGAGCTCAACCCAGAGTTTCTTATTTTTGCTTTGCATTTGTCCTGTCTCATTTCCTGTTTCATTCTAGTCTTATTCCTGTTGCATTCATTTAGTTTATGTTCATCTTGTTCATCATTTGTCTTGCATTAGTTCATTAGTAGTCTAACATCTCTACTTTGTTTCTGTTTAGTCTTATCATCTTAATCATTCTGTTCATTTGCATTTAGTATCTTGTCCTTTCAGCATTTACATTATGCATTTTGCTTTTGTCATTAGGATCTTAGTTTCAAATCATCTTTATAATTGGCTCAACTTAGATAAATGTGCATGTTCTAATTGCTTGCAACCCACTCAGATTTGGATCGACACCTCTTATACTGCAACATCATAAGAGGAATTGAAACCCTCTGCCTTGCATTCCATCCATTCATCTTTTATTCACCATCCATCATCATTCCACAACACCACTTAAAATTTTGTGTTTCATTGAAGTTATTTTGTTTGGTGATAATATGTCATCATCTATTTGCTTATATAGAGGGGTATATTTACAATCTTTTTCCTTTTAGGATTAACGAAGTTTTTTTTAATATAATAATAAGATTACAATTATCTTTTGTATCGTTTTACCAACCTTGAAAACTGTTATTTCTGATCATTAAAATTGACATGTGTCACGATCTGATGAGTTACTAACTTTGATATTTGATTTATGATCGTTAAAACTGACACGTGTCACGATATGATGAGTTACTAACTTGGATATTTAATCCTTAAAACTGACACGTGTCACAATCTGATAAGTTTTTAACTTTGATCTTTGATCGTTAAACTAACACGTGTCACGATCTGGTGAATTACTAATTTTGAGAACCAAGATTTATATAATAAAATATATATATATATATATATATATATATAGATGTAAATGCGCGTAAGATGCTGCCTCATTAAAAACCTTACTAGGAAAATCCAGTGGGAAAACCCATGGTTAAGGGAAAAAGAGTGCAGAGCGCTTTTACTCCCCCTCTTGAGTACATCACTTGATATCTTCGAGATGTCGCAATCCAATATGATGAAGTAACTTCTTGAAGTAGTGGTTGAAAACGCCTTGGTAAATGGTTCGTCAAATTTTCACTTGAACAAATGTATAGGAGATGTATATCATTGTACATCACCATTCTTATGTAGGCTATTGGTCTCTTAAATGATTCATCTTGATCATTATTTTCATCTCTCATGATCTCATCAATGTATGTCGGAGACTTTGAAGATGATAGTCTTTCACCATTGGAATCATAATATTCCTCTCAAGACGTTTATCTTTTGCGTGTTCTTTTGTTGTCTCGTTAAAAACCTTTAATGGAAAAACCCAATGGTATAAAACCCATGATAAAGGAAAAAGAGTACAACCACGCACATGATAATATTTCTCCCCCTCAAAGCATCATCTTCAGGTTATTCATTATGATCATATATATCATCTTTTCTGAACTGTTATAAACAGCGCTTTCAGGTACAAACTCATATGATCATCATATCTACTGAGTCATTGAACTTCAAGTCATTTGAACCCCTTTCATATAGAAGATCTATTTGAACCTTAAGTCTAAATCTTCTTTTACATACAATCTTCTGAACAATCATCTTATACATAATAGTTATTATTCATAATCTTTTTGTAAAACTTTCTCTTTCAACTCTTCTTCTTGGTATGGTACTAAGAAACCATTTTTCTATGTAAGATGATGTAAGCATCCGGAAATAACATCTCTTTCATCAGATGTCAAATCTGTAATCTCAAGAAATATCTCAAAATATTTGATCTTGTACAATCTGATTTCTCTATCTTTCAGGAGTAATATTTCATCACTGATTATTTCTCCATACATTCCTTGGTATGTGAAATCTCTACTGGAGATTAGATAACATTTTCATCATCAACATATTTGCATTTCTTATAGATTTTTTTTTTCTTTTAATAAGAACCACTTGTAAGTGCAGAAGAGACACGAGACACATAATTTTTCTTTTAACGAGGTTCAACAAAGGCCTACGTCCTCAAACTTTCTTGAAAATACTTCTTGAACACAATTACAATTAGTGTTCAATCTCGGATTTACACAACCCTAAGATCTTCTCTTAGCTTGTTCTCGATCTATTTTCAACCCACTATGAGATCCCTAAGATCAACAACAATGATCTACAAACAAGACTCTAAACTCTCACACTTTTCTCTCCAAATGTGTCAAAAGACATCAAGACTTTTTCTTGCTTTTACAATATTCTTGAGAACTATAAAGTATTGCTTCTAGCAATATAATTACTTTAAGGGATATCTCTTATAGTTTGAAAACCTTCTAAGTAGACTAAATCAAGTCTTTCCTTACTTTCAAACTCATAAGGGATCTACATAGTTGCTTCCACCATATGAGAGTGCATTTCTCATAATAAATATCAAGTATTTATGAGAATCATTGTACTACTACATGTACTTTATTTCTCATAAAGATCCACTTATGTCTCACTCATTTTAAAACATCAAGTGTAAGGACTACAAGCCCAAACATCATCTCTTTAAGAGACTGAACTATCTCAAATAGTTACTTCTTTCAATGATTAACCAATCTTTGTGTACACTTTTCAATAAAACTTTTATATTAACCGCGGTTTATGATCCTCAATTTTCATCAATAACATCATCAACTGCAACATTGCATGCAAATATATTACGACGTCGATTTGCTTATTGGTTCCTTTTTCATTCTAGACATGACTCAACTTGTTGAGATTTCCTTTCATTATGATTCTCAGGTACCTGAATCTCTTTCGTACTCATGTCTATATCTCTTCTAGAGATTTTTCATAACTCTTTGCTTCCTCGGTGCCATATTATTTTATGTTCCTTTTCTTTTCCGAGGATGCTTAAATTTGGAACCATAAGTCTATCACACTTCGTGTGATCTTTAGACTTACTAGCAGTTGATCTTATCCCCTTCTAGGATATTAATTTCAATTGGAGCACAATTGGTATATGTGACTTTGTCACTCAAGGTCAGAAAATGCCTTGTAGCATATTTGCTAAACTTTGCAAATAAATTATCTTTTTCAATTTCTAACGCATATTTCAAAGTACGAGGATCCAGATAATTTCTCCCAATATATTTATGTCCAGCTGTTTATTTTCTCCCTTTCATATTGGAAAGACTGACTCACTGAAGCAGTCTCTGAATCTCGAGCCTTAAATTCTCGAGATAATCAATCTTTAAAAGAGATTCATATCCAACATATTTCCAATATTCTTTCAAATTCCATCTTAATCACCGTGGTGGAGCAACTCAACATGTATAACACATTTAGATGGAATATCTCTGGTTTCTGACCCAAACCAATTGTACTGGGGAGTACTCATGATAATTTTTTGGCCCGATGCGAACTTATTGACATGTAGAGTCATTTATGTCAATTACATAGCTTGGTTTCACCACCATTGTCAATCAACCAAATACTCTCGCAAACTAAATATTGCATGTTCATAACAAGAATATATGGTGGATGATCAGTCCACAATATCTCTTTGAATACATACCAAGATAATTGACACTATCCAAATTTATGGGGTTGATGAAAACCATATAATAGGCTTGCTTTGAGAAGCAGCACATATAAGAAATCACTACAGAAATCTCTGATTATTCTTTCGCATCACTACTGAACCGGAATGGTTTAACCAGTCATGCCAAACAGTGAATTTTTTTTTTTGTTAACTCAGAGAGTAAATCCCCAGACCTATGGAGGGGTCTGAGACTAATCTCTTTGGAGGAAGGGCATCCCATGGGTAGGGTCCCCTCCGGTTATGCAAATGGGTTGTAAGTAATGGGTTATGCCTAGATTAACAGAGCGACTCTTCCATCAAAACTAGAACCACTACCTCACCAGGTGGTGGTTAAAACAGTGAAATTTTCACAAAATATTTTATATCTACCTGATATACTACACGTACATGTATTATGCATGTATGTATTTATTATGTTATATGTTATACGTACGTGTATTATGTATTATATATGCATGTAATTTATATAATAATAACGTTTATTAAAGTTGCATGCATGTAATGATATTATGATACTAACAAGTATTATGCATGCATGCATAGTAGTTTAAATCAACTAAGCGTATGATCACTTTAGCAAAAGATTTAAACTAATCGATCATAACTCAGATTATAAAACATATATAATAATTTTTTTTAATAAGCAAATTATAAAAATAAGCTTTAGACGTAAAATCATGTTTGACATAAAATTAAAATTAAAAATTTGATAAAAATTGTTTCTATAAAATTCAACCATGTCTGAAATTCAATAACTTAAAATCATAAAATAAAGCCAAAAGTCAGAAACATAAATCATAGGTAAGAAATAAAATAAAGGCCATAACTAAAAATCCATGCAAAACTCAAAAGCACTCCTACTCTTTAAGCAAATCAGAGGTGTCTATATGAGTAACACCATCATGACCAAAATCATCTTCGCCATCCTCGAACACAAGGTTTTTTTCCACCTTTTGCCTCTCTTGCTTTAGGGATTGTTGATAAAGATCAACAAGGTGTTTTGGTGTCCGACACCTCTTAGCCCAATGGTCATCAGCTCCACACCGGTTACAAACACTTACATATGACGCTTTCTCTTGTTTATTACCGGTCCACTTCTTCTTAAAAGAAGGATTCTGAACTGGTACTTGTTGGTACGGGATTCAGCACCCCCGACATACCGAACTAAACCATAAATACTAATTGATTA
This sequence comes from Camelina sativa, assembly GCF_000633955.1. Taxonomy (NCBI): domain Eukaryota; kingdom Viridiplantae; phylum Streptophyta; class Magnoliopsida; order Brassicales; family Brassicaceae; genus Camelina; species Camelina sativa. The sequence goes on from NC_025685.1 coordinate 22,733,536, forward strand.
ATTAACCGGGAAATCGGTTAAGGGCTTGATTAGGTCAACAAGAAGTCAGTTCGGCCAAAGTGTCACCTTGAAGAAGAAGGAGCCGACTTCCACTTCGGCACGGCGGCCGAATGAAGCAATGAGGCAGCTTTCCATATCTCACTTCGGCCGATAAGGAAAGTGAATATATATTGTAATCTTAGGGCGTGTATAAAGAAGGAGTGATTTCTCCATTGTAAGGTATCAAGAAAAAAAGACAATAATAGAGTTCTCCTTTTGTTCTGGGCAATAAACCCTAATTCCTTTGAGTTCTACTTCTTACTTTAATTCGAAGGCATAGATCTGTTTTCTAGAGATATAACTCTATCGAATTTGTTTCCCTCCTCAAACAAATTCATTGTTGAAACCTAGTTTCTACAATTGGCGCCGTCTGTGGGGACGCAAATCGTCTCTAGAAAACTTACTCTCTAGCCCGACAATAATGTCTTCCATCATCAACGAAATCCCCGAAGCAAACCGCACAACCTCTAGCATGCTCGATCTCACTGGCATCGCATCCACTCAGGATGACGTCGCTACACGAGGTGGCGTTTCGACTAGGCCGGCCATCGCCGTGTACTCCCGTCAGCGCGTCAACGCAACGACAAACCCGGCCGAAACCTCCGCCGAACTCCCAGTCGGGATCAGATCCGAAGGGGAGACCAGCCAGGGAGCGGGGCGAACTCAAGTAGAGCTAGTCAACCTCGACGCAGAGCTTACCGGTGAACAACACCGCAACGAGGAGGCTGCGGGCGTCACGGAGCAGCAGCCCGACGCACAGAACGGAGATCTCCCTGTTCATGCCACACCGGCGATCCAGAACCCGCAGGTCATCTCCATGGAGGATTTCAAGATCTTGTTCGGCTCCATGACGAAAGAGATTTACCAGATGATCTCCGACACCAATCGCAGGGTCGACGCCGTAATGACCCAGACAACCCCATCGCAAGTCTCTGCCGGACAATCGCCTAACTTGGGCGGTCTCACTCGTCGTCTCGACTTTTCGGACGCACAATTCGACAGGAGGAATCTTCCCCCTCACACCACGTCGAGTATTCGACCAACGAATCCGAATTCGCGGATACACGAGAGCTCGGCCGCCCCGGTCGCCCGCCTCACAAACCCCGGACCTTGCTTCGAACTCGAAGAAATCAAGTCGCAAATTAGCGGCATGAACACACTCCTCCATCGGGCTATCAGCACGGCTCCGGAGATTGATAGAATTGTCGAGGTGACTCGGCAGTCGCCCTTCACTCAACGGATAACGCGAGCTGCCGTACCGAACGTCAAGCTGAAACTTCCAATCTACCAGGGAGACAAAGATCCGGTCCAGTTCATGACGTCCTTCATGGCAACCATGTCCAAAGCACGATTCACCGACGAACAAAGGGACGCCGGTTGCTGTCAGCTATTCATCGATAGCCTCTCCGGCCCTGCTTTGGTATGGTTCACAAGGCTCGAGCCGAACTCAATCGACAACTTCGACCAGTTGTCCAAGGTTTTCCTCAAGAATTACCGAATCCTCATCGAACGAGGCGTGACAAGTTCGGATCTCTGGGAGATGGCCCAAGAACGAGGAGAGCCCATCGCCAGTTTCTTGAACAGATTCAAGGAGAAGCTAACAAAGGTCAACGTCCCGGAGGACGCTGCAATGGCAGCCTTCAGGAAGGGTCTGATCCCTGGGTCACCATTACAAAGGGACCTCAATATCCGGGAACCCAAAGACCTTGATGACGCACTGCATCGAGCTTCCAGATTCGCACTCGATGAGGAAGAAGAGGCCCAAATAGCCGCGAAAACCAACGACGAACAATCAACGCATCCCCCCAAGGTTAAAAACCCGGGTCGAACATCACGAATCCCGCAAGCACCACGAACCCCAGGATCGGAAAAAGGCATCATCCACGCAGTCTCCGAGGCGGATGAACAAGACAAGCAGCCGACCAACCCGAAGGAATTTTACTGCAACTTCCACATGACCTCCGGTCATTCCACACATGAGTGCGTCCACCTGAAGAATTATTTGTACGGGAAATATCTCTCTGGCGAAGTCGACGCTGTCTTTCAGCCAAAAGGCGTTCGCGGAGGCAGAGGTCGCCGTGGGGGATGGCGCGGCGGACGATCTAACGGAGGCCGCGGTACGGGTGGCGGACGAGGCTACAACGCACCACCCAACGCAGTCCAACAGCCGGTCAACCAAGCATTCGTGAACCTCCAAGAGGATGCGCCCCAAGCAGACGAACTGCCCGGCCCACCAAAGCGGCAGAGGGGGCAAAACCCGGAGCGGGCCAATTCACCTCCCCAAGGACGAATAACCATGATACTTGGCCCACCGGAAGACTGCGCAGACTCCGTCCGCGCATTAAAGAAGAGGGCACGACAGGTGTGCACCCTTCGAACAACTCCGAGCGAACGTTCACTCTGCTCGGACCCGATATCATTCACTTCGGAGGACGCTAAAGGAATCCAACATCCCCATTAGGACCCCTTGGTTATCGAGGTCACAATGGGCGACTTCGACGTCGAACGAGTTCTGATCGACACCGGAAGCACCGTCAACGTACTATGCTGGCAAACGTTAGAAAAAATGGGCGTCACACCAGATCAACTGAAACCCGAAACTCGGACGCTGACGGGCTATGATGGGGTTGCTAAGATGTCAATGGGCGACGTAAAGCTACAAGTACGAGCTGGCGGAGTGACCCGAAAGACCAAGTTCGCAGTCATTGATGCGCCCCCGATCTACAACGCCATTTTGGGGGTACCATGGATATATGCGATGCAAGCCGTACCGTCGACCTATCACCTCTGCCTCAAATTCCCGACCAGCACAGGAATTTGCACACTTTATGGCGACCAAAGGGTAGCCCGAGTATGCTCTGTTATCGAAAAAAAACAGAGGACGGCGGAAAACGCATAGCAATTACAGAGCGGGGACCGTCTTACCGGTCTCCACAAGCTGGAGCGGAATCGCTTCAAGTCTTCGGAGTGTCGGATCATACAGGTCAATATAGACCCCTCCGACCCCTCGCGAACCGTCGGCATCGGGTCCGAACTCGACGAACGCATAAAGACGAAGCTGATCGCTTTTCTATAGTCTCGAGCTTCTACATTCGCCTGGTCAACAAAAGATATGGTCGGGATAAGCCCCGAAGTCATGTGCCATAGGCTCAACATCGACCCCACATTCAAGCCGGTCAGGCAGAAACGCAGGCGTTTGGGCCCGGATCGAGTCCAGGCGGTCCAGGACAAAGTCGAACGACTACTCAAGGCAGATCAAATAGTGGAAGTCCAGTACCCTGATTGGTTGGCTAACCCGGTGGTGGTCAAAAAGAAAAACGGCAAGTGGAGAGTCTGCGTGGACTTCACCGATCTCAACAAAGCTTGTCCTAAGGACAGCTTCCCTTTGCCGCACATAGACCGTCTCGTTGAAGCTACGGCCGGCAACCAACTGCTTTCATTTATGGATGCATTCTCAGGGTATAACCAGATCGCCATGAGTCCGGCCGACCGCGAGAAAACGGCGTTCATCACAGATAGGGGCACCTACTGCTACAAGGTAATGCCGTTCGGATTGAAAAACGCCGGAGCAACCTACCAGCGATTGGTAAACATGATGTTCGCAGATCTGCTCGGCAAAACCATGGAGGTCTATATAGACGATATGCTGGTCAAGTCTTTGATCGCAGAACAGCACGTCCAACATCTGACGGAGTGTTTTGACATCTTGGATCAATTCCAGATGAAATTAAACCCAACGAAATGTACGTTCGGAGTAACCTCCGGAGAGTTCTTAGGGTACATCGTCACTGAACGGGGCATAGAGGCAAATCCTAAACAGATCGAAGCCATCCTGGGACTACCTTCACCGACCAACAAGCGAGAAGTACAACGCCTGACCGGCCAGATCGCCGCTCTGAATCGTTTCATCGCCCGATCAACGGACAAGTGCCTCCCCTTTTACCAATTGCT
>NC_025685.1:22739546-22750793 GCF_000633955.1 Camelina sativa
CCTGGCAAACCGCTCCGACCCCGAGCTATGACGTACCATTCCAATCGAGTGCATCGATGCTCCCAGCATTAATCCGGACTGCCAGATTGCCGTCATTAACGATGACTCAGTCCCTATGGAAGTCGATGACCCAATAGAAGATATGACGGACGTCGCCAAACCCCCGGAGGATTGGCAACTTGAGATCAAACTTTACATCTCCGATAGTATCGTCCCGACAGACCGATGGGCAGCTCGACGACTGAAGGCCCGAAGTGCCAGGTATATCCTTTTGGACGGTGAGCTGTTTCGCCAAAGTGCGTCAGGAGTATTCCTTACCTGCATTACTCGGGGCGAAGCCGAACGCATCATGATGGAGGTGCATGAAGGCGAGGGTGGCAACCATTCTGGCGGACGCGCACTCGCTCTTAAAATTAAATAGGATGGTCACTATTGACCTACCATGATGGCCGACTGCGAAACCTTCGCGGCCAAATGCGAAGCTTGTCAGCGCCATGGAACAGTGCGGCACGTCCCGCCCGAACTGCTAAATACCGTGACAGCTCCGTACCCTTTTATGCGATGGGCCATGGACGCCATAGGACCCCTGCCGGCGTCCAAATCCAAGAAGTATGTCCTGGTGCTGACCGATTACTTCACCAAATGGGTGGAGGCAGAATCTTTCACGAGAATCCAATCCCTAGACGTGACCAATTTCATCTGGAAGAACATCATATGTCGCCACGGACTTCCGTACGAGATTGTCACTGACAACGGTACCCAATTCACCTCGATGATCACCAGACGTTTCCTGTCGAAGTGGCAAATCCGTCTCAGCACTTCGACTCCTCGGTACCCGCAAGGTAATGGTCAAGCTGAAGCCACGAATAAATCGATCGTCGACGGACTCAAGAAACGACTCGGTCGAAGGAAGGGAGCATGGGCAGACCACTTGGACGGTGTACTATGGTCATATCGCACAACCCCGCGGCGAAGCACAGGACAGTCCCCTTTCTCTCTCGCCTATGGTCTCGAAGCACTTGCCCCGGCCGAAGCAGGAGTCCCGACACTTCGCCGTACTATGATGGTGGATAATCCCGAACTCAATAACAAAATGCTGATCGACCACAACGACCTTGCCGAGGAGTTGCGCGATAAAGCTTTAGTTCGAGTGCAACATTACCAAGACGCAGCCGCTCGATACTATAATAAGACTGTTCGTCAGCGACGTTTCAACGAAGGCGATCTAGTTCTGCGAGAAGTTTTCGAGAACACCAAGGAAGTGAACGCCGGTAAGCTCGACGCTCGATGGGAGGGTCCATATCTCGTGTCTAGAGCGGTTCGTCCAGGCGTCTACGAACTCGTGACCATGGCCGGCGAACGGATCAAAAACTCGTGGAACGCAGCCCACTTGAAACGTTATTATAGCTAAGTCGCTGTCACGATCCTACACGGGAGTTTTCGGGACTCCGAACTCCATTTATCTTTCTTTTGTATTACGAACTACGGTTGGCTTGATCCCCACTTCGGGGTACGTAGGCAATTCCTTATCTATTGAAGATATAGCGAATGCAGCCAATATATTAATAAAGTTTTGTCCGGTCGAAAAACTTCTTCTTGTTATTCGAATACATTCAGTTCGGCGGCAAGCCGATGTAAGGAATATCGACCATGCATTTGATTTTCTCTTACATGGTTTGATAATTCCAATTAAAATAAAGTTTTTCTAAATAAGTCAATCCCCATTACACACTTTGGAGCGATGACCAACACAAAAGAGAAAACAGAGAAAAGAGACGCAAAGGGGGAAACCCCCTCAACGACTGAGCTCTCCTAAAAACAAAAAAAAAATAAATAATATAATCCGAAGCGTTCAGGGTTTCGCCGTCACTCTCTGGGGCAGTCTAGTAGACGAAGTGGAGGCCGCGGACCTGACAGATCGTCTGCCAGTGGTTCCTCTACTGTTACCTTATCCAGTTCACTTCGCCAGAACTGACGAGCTTGCCTTAGGGCATCCAGTCTTTCCCTCGGAACTTCAACGCCTCTTGACACCAAGTCTTCCAGGAAGGCGCACGGGCCCTCGACCAGGTGCCTCTCACGGAAAACCGGACCAGCCGATTCCAGGAAATTGGCGTACCGCCTTAACCTTTCTACGGAAGCCCGGTAGGCCCAGATATCCACGGTAAACGGGTGCGCGGTATCTTCGAGGGGCTGACAGTCGTCCTCGAAAAGGACAGGCACCTCAATACTGGCCACCAGTTCTTGGCACGCCGCACGCGCGGCAAGCAGCCCGGTCATACGCCACTTCTCCAAGAAGAAACCTTCGGCGATTAATTCGTGCAGGACTCGGATAGTCCCGTCCAAACGGTATAGCCGACAGACTTCGGCCAGTCTACGATGTCTCGCCATAAGGTGAGCCCCCAGCCTATAGCGGCGAGCCCGATACCTTCGGAGTTCTTGGCACACGAGGCTCCCTTCAACACCCGCCATATCGACAGGTGGGGCAGGTGTGCGAACTTGGAAAGTCTCTACGTCCTCTTGGGCGGAGGCGTCATCCGACGATTCAGTTCGGTTGGAATCACTCGACGAAGCATTTAACCTTTCCATAGCCCGTCTTAGCCATGCAGATCGAGTAGTCACCATCTTTTTCTCTCAATATTTCGGAAAGTTGTGGAAGTTAGAAAGAACTCCCAAACTCTCAATCCTATTTATACAGAATTACGGGAAGTAACCGCCGCTGAATCCACCAATCAGAGTGCAGCGTGATTTTCGCGAGGTCCCGAGAATAATTCTCAAAGACCGCGCAGCGCATTTAATAAAAAGCACGTTCATTATTTCCAAAACGGAGAAAGGGAATTTTTCCAAAAAAAAAAAAAAAAAAAAAAAAAAAAAAAACTCATACGTATACCTTAGCCCGGCTAAGTATCTACTAGTTTCTACCGAACTCACCCCTTGTTGACACCCTGGCCAGGTGATCAGCTGGTATAACTACCTACTATTTTTCGGGATAAGCCGGACCCAGAGTCGTTATTTCGCACCCGAACCTTCAATCATTGGGATAAGCCGGACCCAGAGCGTTTATTCCGCGCCCAATCTCTTAATTGTTGGGGTAAGCCGAACCCAGAGTATTTATTTCGCACTCAACTTTTAGTTCGGACGGTGTGGTAAGCCGAACCCAGAGAATAATTTCGCACTCCGGCCACCGAACTAAAATAAAAGGAGATAAGCCGAGCCCAGTATCTCGCTCTCCAATCAAACACACTTCGTTTAAAATTCATAGACTGCTTTTGAGGCTCTAATCGATTTTGTCTACCGTCACTTAATTAAGATTGCCCGATGTAAGCCGGGAGACGTCTCGCTTCTGGCATATTTTAGGAAATAAAGTAGCAAAATAAATCTCTTATTATTACTGAAAAAGTTTTATTGAGATTTTACAACGAGCAAAGTTCAAGTTTGCCTGCTATATTGCAGTTGTATCTTATTATCAAACAGAACATCCTAATTCCGAACTGGTGCGCCATTTGCAGCAATCTCGCGAATGCTCGTCTTGAGTCGCTTTGGCATCGGCCATAGTAGTTGCAACCCAGTCTTTTCCCATTCCTCGGGACGAGTCTCCAATGCTCTGGCTTTCTGTTCGGATTCATCGAGCAGGTCAGTAGTTCTTTTCCTTTTCCCCTTGAGTAGGGCGATCTCGGATTCCAGAGCCCTCAGCCGTCGATCGATCCTGCCCTTCTTCATATGAAAGTACTGAAGATCTTGAGTCAGCTCTTGGTGCGTACCCTCAATCTGCAAACGCAAAATCAACAACGGGCTAGTACGAAGAAGACAAATTTCGATCGCTCAGAAGGAAAGCAAAAAGGAAAAAAGGGTAGTGGCTACCTGACGGAAAAAGGCGTCGGCCTCGGCAAGTTCAGCACCGGTTGCACGCCGGTTAATGTAGAACGGCTTAACGTTGCCGGGAATGAAGTCACCAATCAAGACAGGGTCCATTTGCGTCGATCTCCGATCTGATTCCCTTCGGCATTCGTCGCAGTACGCAACAAGACATGGCGGCAAAGCAGCTATCTTGTCAAACCCGTTCCTAATCCAATCCTTTGGGTGAGATTCCAGCATCTCGAGTTTGAGTAGCAGATCTCGCTGTACTTGTTCTGACGCGGCAAGACGATCGCGATATTCCGTATGGCGATCTTCCACCTCATGAAGAAATTCTTCCAGTTCGCGCCTTTCTTCCGGTTTGACGTGGAACATCAACATCCAGGGAGCGCGGATGTTCGGGTAATACGCCATCCCCCGTTCGATAGCTTCGGCATTCGAGAACGTCGGCACATCGTTACCAACTAGCGGGGATTCCACGCTGCTAACCGAGCCTGACATTGTCTTGATTGAGAGTTCTTCTTGGGATGTTTAACCCGTAGGCAGCGCCGGATAGATTTATACGGGTATTGGGAGGAAAATTCCCTTTTTTTTTAAAAATGGCAACTTTCCGTGCAAAATGGTAAGAATGCGAATTTATCAGTTTTTCCTTTTATGATGAGATAAAAATTTTGGTAATTAAAAGAGAAAATGGGCCGAGCAAGTCGCCAATGTTTTACAAGGGTACTCAAACCGTGGGATTAACAACAAAAGAAAAAGAAGAGAAGGAAACGAAAATCATAGCTAAGTATCATAAGCACCGGTCAAATCGGCCTGAAAGCTATCGGCATTGGAACCGTGCGGATGCTCGACGGACTCTGGAGCCGTCGTTCCGGGGGGGGGGGAAATCCATAGCCAAGTTGATCCGGGGACATGTTGAGATCTTTTTCATTCAGATCAAGGACATCGATCGCCTTGACAGTCTCCTCAGCTTCGGCCTTTTTCTCGTCAATCTCCTTGATTCGTTCCGGCGGGATGATGGCCCCATTTTCGACCAAATATTGTACCGTTTCCTGTATCCCGGAAGCTTGGTTTAGCAGATCCTCCAGGGGACGAAGTTTCTCCTGTTCGAGTAGATAGGCCTTAACCTTATCCAGTCGAGTCTGCGCTTTCATTGTTGTTCGCTCCACCTTCTCCCAACGATCTCGCCGGAGTCTCTTGACTTCAAAGTTGAGCTGAACCTTTAACCCGTCGCATGATTCCTGCAGTTCGTTCTTCTCTTCTTCGAGAGTAAGCGCTCGGGAGTTCAGTTCATTAATCTTCAGCTCGGAGCTGGCAATGATACCGTCTTTTTCGGCAACAAGCGCCTCGAGCTCTTTGATCCTCGCATCCTTGGCGTCGCTGGCAATCCGGATTTGCTCTGCGCATTCTTTCACCTTTTCGAGCTCCAATCCAGATTTCTTACTGGATTTGGCACGCCTATCGTATAATTGAGTCAGCGTGTTCATCTTGGCGGCAGTCTGTAAACCCGAAGAACGTATGTCAGTTCACTCGTGGAAATTTCAAGCAAATTAAACGAAATGATAAGGCATACCATTAGGTGGCACTCGGCGACATCAAGGAACGCCTGCTTAAATTCAAGATCGTCCGCCGACGGAAGGATTCGACTGGAGGTCTTCAGGGTTCGGAAGAGCTCGCCCGAGGCTTCACGATTGGTCACCAGAGGATAGTCGCCGAAGTAATGATAGGAGAAGCGATCTGTTTTATCATTTCTCCTTTCCAGGCGAAATCGATCGGCAGATTCCAGTCCAGCTTCTTCCGCTGAGCGTTTACGGTTCACTACCAGTTGTGACTCAGCGACTGGGTTTTTCCCGGTTTGCCTCTTTTTCTTCTTCCTTCTTTTGGAACCAGCTTCAACTTGCGGGACATCCTGTTCCTCAGTCGAAAGATTGGCATTCTCTAGGGCCAAAGGGAGAATATCTTCTTCCGCGACACCGATTGTGTTGACATTTTCTCCAGGATCCTGAGTAGGATCAACTTCGGTCTGGTCTGGGATGGGATCGACTTCAGTTCGACCTTGAGATGNAGTTCAGTTCATTAATCTTCAGCTCGGAGTTGGCAATGATACCATCTTTTTCGGCAACAAGCGCCTCGAGCTCTTTGATCCTCGCATCCTTGGCGTCGCTGGCAATCCGGATTTGCTCTGCGCATTCTTTCACCTTTTCGAGCTCCAATCCAGATTTCTTACTGGATTTGGCACGCCTATCGTATAATTGAGTCAGCGTGTTCATCTTGGCGGCAGTCTGTAAACCCGAAGTTCATCACCCGTGGAAATTTCAAGCAAGTTAAACGAAATGATAAAGCATACCATTAGGTGGCACTCGGCTACATCAAGGAACGCCTGTTTAAATTCAAGATCGTCCGCCGACGGAAGGATTCGACTGGAGGTCTTCAGGGTTCGGAAGAGCTCGCCCGAGGCTTCACGATTGGTCACTAGAGGATAGTCGCCGAAGTAATGATAGGAGAAGCGATCTGTTTTATCATTTCTCCTTTCCAGGCGAAATCGATCGGCAGATTCCAGTCCAGCTTCTTCCGCTGAGCGTTTACGGTTCACTACCAGTTGTGACTCAGCGACTGGGTTTTTCCCGGTTTGCCTCTTTTTCTTCTTCCTTCTTTTGGAACCAGCTTCAACTTGCGGGACATCCTGTTCCTCAGTCGAAAGATTGGCATTCTCTAGGGCCAAAGGGAGAATATCTTCTTCCGCGACATCGATTGTGTTGACATTTTCTCCAGGATCCTGAGTAGGATCAACTTCGGTCTGGTCTGGGATGGGATCGACTTCAGTTCGACCTTGAGATGGGCTGATATCAGCTTCAATGGCAGCCTGAGTGTCACGGCGAACTATCTGGAGATTGTCCGATTCAAGGACACGTGCCCCGGTAGGTTCCGCAGTTCGTCCTAGCGACCTAGCAAAACTTGGGAACGTCGTCCTGGGTTTGCCCATCGCTGTTTCAACACGGATACGGGTGATGAACTCCCACTGACGATTGTTTCCGGTTAATAGAGCGTCTCTAACGGGATGGTAGTTTGGAGCTAGCCGCGTCGCGCAGAATGGACGATCTGGAAACATGACACGACAAAGTTAAAACTGGTTAGAGGTGCCGAAGTCAATTAAAACGTGCTGAAAATATAAAGTCTACCAGGATTTTCATTCCACACTCTCCGATGAACACCCAATGGGTTAGCGAGTGAGTACTGATCGACGCGGACATAGAAGTAGCGGTTCATCCACTTCTGGAATTTGCTCACTCTTTTACCAATAAGAAAATTGTGCGCCGGCCTCATATTCACTTCCCAGCGGTGTAAACTCTTTGACAATTTAAAATTGGATAGCTGTTCGAAACATTGAACTCCAATATTAACCCCGACTTCGGCTGCTATAGTGAGGGCAGCCATAAAATTGCAAATAGCTCCGGGGACGAATTGGCAGATCGCTATCCTGCGTCTTTGGGCGTAGAGCGATATCAACGCAGGGATTGGGAATAGGAGGCGACATTCGGTAAAGTAACATTCGTATAAACATATGTACCCTTCCGGAGGGTTCTAAGGGCGTTGGTCCTCTCGAGGAATCAGAATTGTGACTTGGCTGTTGAACAAACCGCATGAGTTAAGCATGTCGTTCACGGTTTTGGACGAACTCAAACTCTTTTCACCACCAATCTGCCCTTTATGGTCAAATAAGGGCTCGATATCTTCGATCAAGAGTCCTAAGGGAACAAACCGATCTTCCTCTTGTGACAGTACGTCTTGAGTCAGTTCGGTGCTTTCCTCTTCAGGACGAACTGATGGCGGCGGTAATACTTGTGAAGATGAAGTTCCTGCAGAACAGCGAACAAGGCGTGGTGGGACTTCGGAAGCCGATCTACTCGACTCGCCGATCTGTGTGGTACGATCTGGGTCGAGAGTTTTCCGCCTGGAAGATCGACGAATTAGCTGTTCGCCCTCGACTTCTGGCGAAGAGATGGGTTCTGATGTGTTTGCCATATTCTGAGTTCGGAGAGTGCGGAAGAAAATCGGGACTAACAAAATAAATAGGAGAGAGATCGGAGCAGATTACCTTTCGTTGTTGACAGAAAATGAGAAATGACGAAAGGGGAGGCGTATTTATAGAGTCGAGCGGGTGGCAACCCTACGCAGAGCAATTATGACCTATGCGACTCTTCGAATTCCGGGCTAACTGATGTGATGTAAACGACACGTGCCGTCCGGACAATTCGCGGCGAAATGACGCGAGAATCCGGGTAAAATCAATTAAGTTTTTATGAATTAGATCGGATATTCTCTTCTCATAGTTCGAAATATTCGAATTAAATCTCGAATATTCGGAACTAGGGGGGACTAATTGTTGGTACGGGATTCAGCACCCCCGACATACCAAACTAAACCAGAAATACTAATTGATTAGTTAACCGAGAAATCGGTTAAGGGCTTGATTAGGTCAACAAGAAGTCAGTTCGGCCAAAGTGTCACCTTGAAGAAGAAGGAGCCGACTTCCACTTCGGCACGGCGGCCGAATGAAGCAATGAGGCAGCTTTCCATATCTCACTTCGGCCGATAAGGAAAGTGAATATATATTGTAATCTTAGGGCGTGTATAAAGAAGGAGTGATTTCTCCATTGTAAGGTATCAAGAAAAAAAGACAATAATAGAGTTCTCCTTTTGTTCTGGGCAATAAACCCTAATTCCTTTGAGTTCTACTTCTTACTTTAATTCGAAGGCATAGATCTGTTTTCTAGAGATATAACTCTATCGAATTTGTTTCCCTCCTCAAACAAATTCATTGTTGAAACCTAGTTTCTACCTAGTTTCTACAGTACTCCACGACCTCGACCATATTCGTGTCGACGATCACGACCGCGCGCGGCCGTGGCCGCGTTGATTTCCATTTCCACGGCCATGGTTAGTGGTTTGGTTTTGCTCTTTCTTACCGAAAGATGACGTGTTCGCTTCGGGAAGCGGTGCAGTTCCAGTTGGACGCATACTATTATTTTTAATCAATCGTTGATTCTGTTCTTCAGCCACAATAAGGCATGAAATCAACTGGGAATACCTAGTAAACCCTTTTTCACGGTAAAGTGTTTGTAACAACACATTGTTTGCATGGAAAGTAGATAAAGTTTTCTCTAACTTGTTCTCCTCCGTTACCTTTTCACCACATAGTATCAATTTGGAGGCAATTTGGTGCAAGGCGGAGTTGTACTCATTTACAGACTTATAGTCTTGGAGTCTTAAGTGCCTCCAATCATATTGGGCTCTTGATAGAATCACCATCTTTTGGGGTTCATACCTTTCTTTCAGATCGCTCCAAAGAACGACTGGATCTTCCACAATCAAATAATCATTCTTAAGACTCTCGTGGAGGTGATGGCGAAGCAACGTCATTGCTTGTGCCTTCTTTTGCTCATCTTCTTTGTTTCCATGGATGATTGTATCACCCAACCCTTTGGATTTCAACCAAAACTTGGCATCGAGCGCCCATACCAAGTAATTATCTCCGGAGAGATCAAGGGCAGCAGAATCAAGGCTTGAGAGTTTCGACATGATCACTATACATAATTAACACACAACACAAATTAAACTTAACTCAAAAGAAATATATTTAACGTATGCATGGTTATGTACAAAGTACGTAGAAGTATATTAACATGTGCATGTATCTATATACTAGTGCATGTATGATATTATGCATCATATGATAATATTAATAATAACATGCATAATACGAGTACATGAATATTGATAATAATAATATGCATCTATGTGAGTACGTAATAATTAAGAGTGCATGAATCATATAATAATAATAGTGCATGAATCATATAATAATAATAACATGCATAAGTGAGTAATATCGATTAAATAAACAATCATAAGATGCATGATGTATGTGAGTAATAACATGCATAAGTAATAACAATAAAGTGAAGCATGTATAAAGTAGTAGCAATACGTATAACGAAATCAGAAACATATATAAGATACAGTATCATAGTAAATCTTATGTTCGGATACGTATAACAAGCCAGCCGTGATTGTTGACCAACCAAATAATCAATTATGTGTATCATGTGTACCAGAGAGGAGAGACGTTTCGAGGTTGGAGAGTAGAGATATCGAAAGCGGTGATGGCTGGTCGGAAGTGGTGACGGCTGCTGCTTAACGTGGCGGCTAGAGTTTTTCTTAGGACGGTTAGGGTTAGAGATTGGTGTTGATAACGGGTTAGGGTTAAAAATTGGTGTTGATAACGGTTTAAAGTAATAGATTTATAAGAAAAACTTATATTATTCCATAGATATAATATAATATATATATAGAAAATACAATTTGATGAACAAGCATGGACTATTAATGGGCCTTAATAGGCATCCACTAAATCATACGTAACAATACTTAAGTTATTTGTCCCTATATTTTCTCTTATATTACAATGAAGGCACAGATTGTTGATAAAGTGAGCTTATTTTTAAGCTCCAGACAGAAAAAAAAAAAAGGGTAATAAACAGAAAACACCAAAGAGCTGCTTCGTCTTATCCCAGGAGAAGGAGAACTTTCGCCACAGCAGCCTTCTTTTTTTCTGTCGCCGTCATCTTTTCTTCTCCATTATTTGGCCTAAAATAAAACAAAGCACGAACGAATTAGTGAGAGGATTTCCTTTATTCTTGCCCAGAATAAAAGATCAAGAATCAAATTCATGTACATGCGGGGAGGAGGAGTAAACACGATGCTGCCGTCCGTTCTTCCACTCTTCCTTGGCCTAAAATAAAACAAAGCACGAACGAATTAACGAGAGGTTTTCCTTTATTACCAAGAATACAGGATCAGAAATCAAATTTATGTACATATCGGGAGGACGAATCATGAGGCTGCAGTCCGTTCTTGGATGTGGAGTCCACATCCAGGGTGGCGTCATGATGGGGAGCGTATTTTTTCCGGGAGGCACAACCCGAGTAACTTGAATAAACCCCAATACTTTCACATCACATCCACATAGATGCAGCGCCTTCTCTACGGCAGCTTGTCCCCGTAAAGTAACGGTAGCTATGCTATAAAAACCAACGTACAAAAACAAATCTTTGGTTAGCATTTGATAACATATGAGAGTTGGGAAAAAAAAAACATTGGGGGAAAGAGGCCACAAACCTGTCGAGAACACCTTCGCATTCTATGTGAGCACGAGCACGATCGAGCACGAATGACACGTCCACATTGAGAGAAATGTTCAAACAGCGCATGCTCGACATGACGCGCATCAAGCGAAATGTCATATCCCGTAACTCCCATCCTAATAATTTGATTGCATATTATTAACATGACAGCAACATATCTTACAGATCCAAAAAAAAAAAAAAAAAAAAA
>NC_025685.1:22751190-22772362 GCF_000633955.1 Camelina sativa
AGAGAGAGCACAGGGTCAAGGTCAGTGGCGTTAAACGGGCAAGGCTTAGCGACTACCTTGTGTCCTCCCATGTCACTCCCACTAAGTTTCAACGCCTTCTCTTCTGCACCTTCTCCCCGAAGATAAACTAAGGCAAAACTGTAAAACAAATACAAAAGTGTTTATAGCAAATTGCATTTTAACTTTTATGAAAAAACTGGAGGAAAGACGCCACAAACCTGTTGAGAATACTGGGGACGCTGCTTACACGGTGTCCGGGAATATGAATGTAAAGATGAGAACTTGTTTATCAAGCATCAAAAGTAACTGCGGTTTTTTATCTGTAGTCAAGGTAAATATGGGTTGAGTTACTTTTGGGACCACAAGAAGGAGCGTTTGGTTAGTTGGCCAAGGAGGACAATTTGTCTCCTTGTAGAGGAGCGTGTTGTAGAAGCACTAGGGTTTTCAGGGTTTATCTCTCATATAAAGAGACATGAAGACACAAGGAAAAGTGTGTCGCCAAGCCAAGCGGCCGTAAGAAGGAAGAGAGGCACAACATAAAGAGAGAGAGCTATAATCTGGTAGAGAGAAAACTTGTGAGAGTGTGATCTTGGGGAGAGTTTTCTTAAGTGTTACAGAGTGTTGTTAGTGAGTCTTTGGTTGTTGAGATCCATAGATGTCACTTGAGTTATCTCTGTAAACTTGTCTCTGATATAGTGGAGTTTGGGAATCTGTTGATTCCGACCGGATGTAGTGGTTAGTTAACACCACGAACAGGGTTAACATTTCTCTGTGTGCTCTTTCTTCTCTTTCTCTTGCTCTGTTTTGATTTCTTCTTCTCAAGGATACTGTTTGCTCTTTCTTGCTGTGCTCTTGTGTTGTTCTTGTTGGCAAAGGTTTAAGCTTGAGGGACTGTAGAGGTTGACAAAACCCAACAATGAACATGTATCACCACTCCACATGAAGCGAAGTGTTTTCTCATACCCTCAACGAAATCATAGCTAGAGAGTGAAGTGTCGTATCCCTCAACGTAAATTCTGCTCAACATCCTACTGCAATTGCAGTCGCTCATCATGCTACTGCAGTTAATAATATTATTATTAACATGACAACAACACATCTTAAGGCATTCCCAAAGACCTGCAAAATTGACATCCTATATAGATTTTATTAATAGTTTAATATAATATTGTTATTTAATTTAATTAATTATCTTTTGTTTTTAAATTGATCAATCATATGGTGACAGTTAAACAATAGAGGATCTGTGAGTGTCTCAATATTTCTTCTGCGAGACACGAGATCATTCTCTCTCATCACTTTTTAAATTTATTTTTTATTTTTTGTTAAAAAAACAGACATCATCGAAATGGACTTGGTCTTAGGGCATCTGCATTGCATTGGGAGAACTCTTTTTGGTGCTGTTAAAGTAAAAATATTATTAAAATAATGTAAAATAATTAGTTTAGATCTTTTGTTTAAAAAGTTGGTTATTAGAAGAACATGTTTAAGATTATAAGATTTAATAATATAATAATCTAAAACATATTACAATTTAAAAACTTTAAAAAATAACATTTATATTAAAATTTAGTAGGAAATAAAAACCAACACAAAATACAATTCCAAATTATTATGAAAGAAAATAACATGAAAGATATAAATGAAAAACACAAAAAAAACATATTAACTAATAAAAACACACAAACAATTTATTTAATTAATACAAAGTTTAAAAACCTTATTAATAAAAATACACAAACATTATTCCTACCAAAGAAAAAGAACACACAAACATTATTTTATTTCTTTTGCAAAATTCTCACCCACTCTGGTGGTGCCACGTGGACAGAAGATCAGGCCTAAAACAGATCTTGCACAAGATCTATCTCCACTGATCTAAGCCCACTGTTCCATTAAACTCTATTTTTAAATTGTTAAGAACATAGAGATTGTTGGCCGAATGCAGATGGCCTTACAAGTACACATCTCAACAACAAAAAAAAAAATCAATTTTGTACGTACCTGCTTCTCCGAATGCCTCCTGTTCGGATATTAAGAAGAAGAAGAAAAGAAACAGAACAAAACAGAGCAAGAGACCTTTGTCTCTTCTCTTAAATAGAAGGCAAGAACGAAATTGAAACTTTTATTTATATGAAACTTGTTGTTTACAATCAAGGCAAAATTGGTCTATATAGTTAACAAATAGACACGATAACACAATGGCTTGTGTCTCTTCGTACTTGATGCCTCTCTAGTGAAACATCACATACTGCAAATTTAGACCGAAACGTTGCAACTGTTGACTAAACTCAATTATCGACCAACACTCCCCCTTAATTGAGTTATGGTCATACACTAAGCTTTCTTCTTCGTTTGTCACACCTTTCAACTTGATATTCAGTATGCTTCTTCCTTGAGGATCATTTATGGAACAGCGATTGTCTTTAAACAAGACTCCATATCCATTTGATATCTTTTGCGAAACACTTAGCAAATTTCTTGCTAAGTCCGGCACTAGAAACACCTCTTTGATGATCTTCTCTCCTTGGCTTGTCATCACTTGGGTATTTCCTTTCCCTTTTGAAACTGGCTGCTTTTCCCTTTTCTCTCTTAGGTAAGCAGCTCCTTTCTTGCTTGGTGTCTACCTTTGAACACCATCAGATTCACGTCTCTGTGACGTCTCGTGCGTGAAACGTTTTCACGTCTTCTTCGGTTATCTTATCAACCGGTTTATGCTCCATTTTTTTCTATGAGGTAAGCATCCTCCTTTAGTGCTTGTGCTTGGTGTCTTTCATGGATTAGACTTCTGTTTTTTCTTTTTTTTTTTTGTTTGAGGTCGGTTAAGAACTCTTTACCTGCTTTTTTTTTTTGGATTAGACTAGATATATTTATAACAAAAAGAATTATAAATACCTTCATCCTCTTGGACGGTGGAAGACCGGATCTTTTTATGGGTTATTATTGCGCCCTCGAAAACCTAGCGCAGTCGCATCTTCTCAACTTCTCAATGGACGGATCCGCCATCGAAGTAATCTCTTCTTCGGTCCTTAATTATGGTTTCCTATAATCTCTCTGTTTCTCAGTTCGAATTTTCTGATTAGATCTGTTGTACCATAGGGTGTGGAATTGAATGATAGTGATGATGTAGGTGTTGGTCGATAATTGAGTTTAGTCAACAGTTGCAACGTTTCGGTCTAAATTTGCAGTATGTGATGTTTCACTAGAGAGGCATCAAGTACGAAGAGACACAAGGCATTGTGTTATCGTGTCTATTTGTTAACTATATAGACCAATTTTGTCTTGATTGTAAACAACAAGTTTCATATAACTAAAAGTTTCAATTTCGTTCTTGCCTTCTATCTAAGAGAAGAGACAAAGGTCTCTTGCTCTGTTTTGTTCTGTTTCTTTTCTTCTTCCTCTCAATATCCGAACATGGTAGCAGAGCTTATGTTGGTCTTGGAACCTATCAAAGCAAAACAAAATTTAGAAGTAAACAAAATTTTTAAGACGACGACATCGATTGGGATTCATGGATTAGACAGAACGACAGGCTTCGTACTCCGATAGAGTCTATTATGCCTGGGCATAAAATCCAAACCTAAAAATCGAATAGAAACCAAATTGATATTGAGGAAATAACCGATCGGTTTTTGTTTTCATTATTTTTGGATATCGGATTAAATCCGATCAGAACCGATATCCAATAGATATCCGATTATAGCCGAAAATATAAGAAACAACTTTATAAAAATAGATGTATACGTAACTACATACGATATACAAGTATCATAGATATAGATATACACACCTAACTATATACAATATACACGAATCATAGATATACTCATATATCTACGTTATTGTTTACTTTGATTTTTATTTTTTATCATTAACACGGTCTTATGTCTCACTTTGGATGTTAGTACATCACATTTTTATGTATTGGTATAATTTTATGTTAGTTTGAACTTTAAATTTGTTATTTGTTTCATTTCTATCTTTTTCACATACTCGGTTAGTATGATTTATTGGACACAATCAGATTAAAAAGTACTTGAATAAAACTTTATCCAGTAAATTTGGTTTAATTTTGGTTATCGACAATACATCCGAACCGATCCGAATTTTTTAAATATCCGAATGGATGTTAGAGCTAATATCCAAAAAATCCAAAATCCGAAATATTCGAATCGAATCTGATCCGATATCTGAACGCCCAGGCCTAGAGTCTATCATTAAGACGTTATATCTTATCTTTCCTACTTAGCTTGATATAAAATTATTTTGTCGAAACCGTAGCCAACAATTTCCGGCGGAGCCTTTCTCCCTTACATGCCGAAGTCGAAACTTTCATTTGGGCTATACGGTGTATGATCGGGCATGACTACCGGGATGTGGCTTTCTACTCAGACTTTTCAGACTTGGTGAAGATGGTGTTTTCGCCACATGACTGGCCAGCGTTCTCGACATACCTCGATGATATCAAGATGGACATGGAGGAATTTTCTTCTTTTTCCTTATCTTTTATTCCTAGAAATGCAAATGTAAAAGCGGATTGTTTGGCACAACATGCGCGCACTTCTCCACACAATGTTTTGTGTGTAAACAATTTCCTTCTCATTGGCTCGTTTGAGCTAATCTTTTGTTGACAAAAAAAAAATCTCGTTTTCACACATCTCCGTCTCCAAAACCATTGAGATAACTAACCTCGTCCTTCATTGTTTATTGCTTCGGTCAATGCATAATTTAACTATCGTTTCATGAAATATGTTTGTTACTGCTAAATAACATCAATGAATCTAGTAAGTATGTGGACTATTATTGTTTACTAGATAAGGACTTGTTCGATGTGCGGGTTAAAAATTTTGTAAATAAAATAAAATTTAATTAAAAGTATATAAAAATTTATTGCACATTATTTCTAATTATTATTTGCTATAATACACTGATTTATATTTATATACAAATCTTTTATGTATGTTACCATTAAAAGTATATTTTTTACACCTACGTTTATTGTATGTTCGTTTACTGTATGTTACAAATCTATTATTTACCACTACCAATAACTAAAATTAAGCCAACTATTATATGTCTATATGAACAAATTAAGCCAACTATTATATGTCTCTTTACTTTCACTTTTGCATAGTTTCTTTAATAACTAAAATTATTGGCTCAAAAAATATTTTGAATTAAAAATAAATTACATCACAATAATGTATAACTAACTATAGAGAACCTCGGTTCTGCCCTCCTCCCTTATGGAGAGAATCTTGCGTCCAACCTCCTCCACCATTGAGAGAACCTTCGCTCCGCTTTCCTCTCTTGGGGAGATAACCTTGTGTCCAACCTCTTTCACTTTCTTCTCTTGGGGAGATAACATTGCGTCAAACCTCCTCCACCATAGAGAGAATGTCGGCTCTGCCCTCCTCCTGTGTGGAGAGAGCATGTTCACGTCTTTTAGCTATCTCAAAGTGGCTTGCTCCAACAACTAATGAAACTAAAGATCCTTTTCCAACGTCACAAAATCTTTTGATAGTAACTTATGTTAAATTTCCCAATGTATTCATGGAAGTTTCTTTGACGCACCATGATGTGGCCTATGTCTGCAAGCTCCTATGGATCTATCAACAACGATTTATGTTTTTTCAATCTATCTATGTTTGTTGTAGGCTTGTGTTTGATTAGTCAATTTTATCCAACCTTTAGGTTGATGACCTTCTCCTCTTTATCTTATTTTGAGATTGAACGAATGGTAACAATTATGTTTGCCAAAAAAAGGTCTATGACCAACCAATCAAGGTTGAGAAATTAGAAGAAAATTAATTTGACATAATTAATGAAAAATAGAAAATTGTAAGCACGTTAATATATGAATCTCAAATAATTCAAAGATGAAAATATAAATTAAATAAAATAATCTAAAACTACTACAATAAAATTTAAAATACAGTATTAGAAAAAGAAGATGCATGTTGAAAAAAAAAAAAATGCATATATTAATCTTTTTTTTTTTTGGACAACATATTAATCTTACATATTCCAAACTGAAAAAGTAGAAAGTAGGAGTATATTTTGGTTTAAGAAAATAAGGAAAATTTGTCTTCCCATTAAAAAAGTTTGACCAATAGAACAAAGTTGAAAGCAATATATTTGAATAAATTATTTTGTTAGATGAATAATATGAGAAGATCTATGTTTATTTAGAAGTGAGTATTTACATTTTTTAGAATTAATAATTTTCTGTATATTTTTCTTAATCCCTTTTATTTTATGAGAGGATTTATTCTAATGAGCTTTTTTTTTATTAAAAATTTCTTGTTTTCCACTTTCTTGTAAGTTGTACTATCGTTCGGCGATAATAACGTTTTCTGTTTAGTTGATCTAGTGTTATATAATCTCTATTGTTATCTTGCATTTGTATATTCATCTTTTTTATGCTACCTATCCTGCAAATTAATATAAATAATAACAATACCATGAGTTTGTTAATCCCAAAAACCTTAGTTATTATGCATAAGAAAATTTGTTAACACTTCAAAGTCAAATATTGCGTAGTATGCATTATGAAATTGAAAAACGAAACAAAATTCAAAGAAATGAAGACGAAAACACGTGGTAATATCTAGGAATCTTTTATATAGTTGCTTTGATTAGACAACAAACATATTGCCTTCGAGACTTGTTCAAGAACAATGATGTGTCAAACAAAAGGTTAATAAAAAACAAAGAAGAAAATTTTACGACGAAAAAGAAAGCTAGTCGAAGTTTTGTTTCGCGAAAAATATGTCATCATCTCTTTGCTTTATATAGAGGGGTGTATTTGCAATCTTTTTCTTTTTAGGATTAACAAAGTTTTTTTTAATATAATAATATTACAATTATCTTATGCATCATTTTACCAAGCTTGAAAACTGTGATTTCTTATCGTTAAAATTGACACGTGCCATGATCCGATGAATTACTAACTTTGATATGTGATTTCTAATCGTTAAAATTGGCACGCGTCATAATCTGATGAATTACTAACTTGGATATTTAATCGTTAAAACTGACATATGTCACGATTTGGTGAGTTTTTAACTTTGATCTTTGATCGTTAAAACTAACACGTGTCACAATCTGGTGAGTTACTAACTTTGAGAACCAACTTTGGTCTGATAATTAAATTCTTCTTACATTATTTAATTATGTACTTATCGCCACATACTTATGTGATAACATGAGATAAATAATTGCACATGGAGTTCATACTATAATCAATTGATCGCTTAATTTCATTATTAGCGTTTTTATATTTTATGTATACATGTTTTACTATATAAGCAGATACAAGCTTATTGTTTGTTAGTTATGCTTGTGAGAATAATTCGTTTGTTTAACGAAACGAGAATCAAGGTTTACTAGATTTTAATTCGCGGTACACCGAGAGACTTTATTTTTAAAATTAAAATAAAAATGTAATTTTTTAGTAGATTAACTATATACATGACTAATGTTTTGTAAATTTAAAATGTAAATCCCTTATATTTATATATTATTTAGGTTTACCAGTTTAAATTGTTAAATTCAAAATAAAACTTGTGGTATACTGTAGTACTGTTTGTTTATTTAACATAACTGTAATTTAATAAACTCAATTAGATATGCCTAATATTCTAATGTCATGGTGTTAACAAAATAATGAACTAATGATTTACTAAAAGTTAATGATATAATTTTCAATTTCTATTAATATCCAAACACATCCCGTTAGATACCCAAACACAATTGTTCCTTTCTGCTTAAGTAGATGCACGTTTTTCAAGATCCAAATAACGAAAAATGCAAAAAAAAAATATAGTTACAATGATTTTATTTATTTTATGATGATTTAAAGCAAGTAAACTAAATAAATCAAACAAAGATGATAGGAAAATCGTAATTTTAATTAAAAAATATTATTTTATATTTCAAACAAAATCTTTTAATTGTGTTTGGTTATAAGGATAGTAGAGAATTAATTGAAGATATTATTTAGATACATGTACTGTAAATAAGTATTTTTCATATTCCATATTTACATTTGATAAACTTCCTAATCTATTATTTGAATCAATAGTATTGTATTTTATATAATTTCTTAGAAAATCAAAGATTCTCTTTAAAATATATTTTAAAAATGTTAATATACATGATTCTCTCTTCGTTTCCCCCTGCTCAAAACTATATATACCTACATATTCCTAACTCGATCATCACCAACTCACACACTGCTTTCCTTCCTTACAGCTAAAATAAAAATTATATCAATGGCTGCTTCATTTGCTTTTCTTTGTGACTTGCGACCATACAAGACCCATTGGAGAGTGCAAGTGAAAATACTTCCTTCATGGCGTCAATATACTCCTAAGGCTGGTGAAACACTTGAGTTTATCTTAGCTGATTCCACGGTAATGTGTTGTTATATACACATGTTTTCATATTGCTATTCAATAACGTCGAGTAATTAAAATTAAATTATTTGAATTAGGGTACAAAGATCCACACATCTATCAAAAAGGATTTGGTGGTTTGATATGCCAATCAGTTGCTTGAAGGTCAATGGAGATTCATTGAAACAAATAACTTAGGCCTTGAATGGTTTGATATACCCACACCACTGTGAAAACGCAACCCGGTACGGTTATATAGATAAGATAACAATCCTAAGACCAATGCCACCAAATAACTTAGGCCTTGAATGGTTGGTTGGTATGCTCCAGACCAGACTAAAATCGGACCAGTCCGCTATTTTTTTTACCAATCACACACTCCAGACCAAATCCAGACCAATACTCCATACCAATAAAACATACTCCATAAAACAGTAACTCCATACTAGAATATAACTATCTATTTCCATATTTTTGGTCTGCTTTAAAAATGAGTATGGAGTCTAGCATACCAAATTATCAGTATGCATTGTTTAGTATAGAGTGTATGGACCAACCATTCAAAGCCTTAGTCAACTATCATCGACGATTATTCTCTGATCCACGTACGTACGTATTCAAATGGAACATTCTAGTCTTGTGGGGACGATTCAATGGCAGCAATTCCGTTAGAGGCTGGTATGGTTTGAAAGCTCTGAGTAAGACCGATGATTCTAAAGATGCCCGTATGCACATCCACGATTCTTCTTACAATTGCAACGCGATAGCCATCATCACCAGCACGAGCACGATCCTTGCAATCGTCTGTGTATTTAATGTAGAAAGTAGCATCATAGGCGCCAAGTCCAATGTGAAAGGGCTCAAGGTCTCGTTGGATCTCCATAGCCACTTTGTGAATCTTCAGAGCGCCTACACCGTGTCTGATATGGTGTCTATTAGTTGTGGCAACGGCAAGTTCCAAATACAAACGGATCCACTCATTCTTAAGAACCTCTGATTTTTCCAGCTGCAAAAAAAGAAAAAGAAAAAACAATATATACGATTAGTTGGTAAAACTCAAGAGTGGTAGGTACGGGGGAGGGATTGAACTTTTAATTACCAGATGAAATCGGCCTGTGTCATCTTGGAAAGGATTCTCTCCTGGAAGCAACTCATCGGGCTCGAAATATGAGAGCAACTTGCCACCCAACACGTTGTTACGATAATGTTCGAGGTGTTTCTTGCTTTCAGCTATATATATATATATATATATATATATAAACAGAGAGAGAAAGAATGATGAATTGTTGTATGTCTACCATTACCAACCAATAAATTAATGATAATAATTATATACCAGGATAAGGTCCAGATCTATAGGAGACCAAAATGAATTGGCCATAGTCAATCTCATCTACTTCAGCCTCAAAAATTGGAGGCTTGGTGGTCTCTGCAGCAGCAGGATCCTCGGCTTTGAAATAGATCCTGTAAGCGGAAGCAGCAGAATAAGTGGACATGGTGTACTTCATTACGCTACCGAGCTGCACGTCTTTTCCCTAAAAAATTGAAATTGAAATGGCAAAGCAGATATATATATATATATATATATATATATATATATATATATTAGCTAAAAATGATCACAAAACAAAGAAGAGAGATCACTAAACTAACCATGAGAAAATTGTAACGATGAAGGCCCAACCTAGCATAAAGGCTGACTAATACACGACGAGAAGCGTTTCGATCCTTGGAGTAAGTGTACCCATTAGGAAGAAGGTCCTAATTAAGAACCGTACGTTTGTTACTATATTAGTCTCCAAATTAAGAAGAAGCGATATACTGATACATACATATTGAGAATCAATTTAAAACGTACAACAATTAAATAAGCAGGAGGGTTGAAAGAAACGAATATATTACCCAGTCATGTATTATAGGGGGAAATTTCAGATCCTTCCCACCCTCTTTTGGGTTCTTGAACGTCAACACCTCACCCTCTTCTGGGTTCTTGAACGTCAACACCGCCGACGACATCTCTCTTCTGAGTTCGGAACCGAGAGCGCTGATATGGATGGACAGAATGCTTCGAGTCTATTTTGGTTTTCTCCACTCCACCCGTTTATATACCTAACTTATGTGCTTTAATTGGGCCTTCAAAAGCCCATTTACATATAATTTACACGCGTTTTGTATGCATAATTTTCTATAATTAAATGCTTAAGGAAAAATAATAAAAAGAAAAACTTTATCCTTTTCACAGAAAAAGAAAGAAAAACTTATAACGAAAAAAAACTTCTCTCTCTTAACACATCCTTATATTTTAGAGAGAGAAGGGAGATTTCCGGTGATGGCCGGATTTTTTGTTTTTTTATTCTGACAAGCTTGTCACTCCTTTATGCTGTGTCGGGTTTATATATTTCCATCTTAGCTGGTTGTATTACTTATTAGGCTAAGTTTGGATTTTGGATTTTGTTTTTGTCTTTCTTTTTTTTTTTTACAGGAACTTCAGTCAGATCTCGCAAAAAAAAAGATTGGTTTAGCCATCAGCTTAATTTATCTGATGATGAAGTAAAATCTTCGCTAAAAAATTCTTCGTTGATGAATAATGGAGTAGACCTCAGAATAGGTCTAAAGGCGGAGTTTCTGTCACGGATTTAGTTGAAGTCGGAACAGATCTGAAAATCTTTTAAGGATTCCAATCTTGCGGATGAATCAGTAGAAGAAGTTACTGATGGTAAATCTGAAGTCCGGCGATGGAGCTGAGCCTGATCGTGGATCTAGACGGTGACGATCGTGTCAAATCTCCTCTTTCTCACGTGTGGACACGTGGCATACATGGCACTTTAATCTCTTATCCTTATTTTGAATTAGGTAGGATAAGTGGGCTTATTTTAATCGAAGTTGTAAATGTTGAGGGAAATGAGCTTTCATTACACCATCCATCTGTAATGGCCTTTTGGATTTTCACTTTTCATTTTAATAATGGCCAACAAAAAAAAAGGAAAAAAAACAACAAAAAAAAGAAAGAAAAACTTTATCCTACACTCTACACTCTAATTACATACCAAACCACATGATTCGTATGACTGAACTTCCACATTTTTAAGTTACACAGTCAAACATTTTGTGTTCAAACATATAATGATAAATACTTATATTTTTTAAGCTCACACAAAATACTTCTGTAATATGTCACCTTGCAATTTCTAAGAGCATGTGCAGTGGGAAAAACCTCTATAAATCTCTCAAATATATTATTTTAATCTGTTTTGAGTAAATTTTTTTATTTAAAATTTAAATTCTAAAAAAAATTTAGAACTAATTATGATGAGACATGTCTTAAGTGAGTCTCTCGCAATGTTCTCAAAATCTTTCAAATTAGAGACTCATTTAATTCTCTTTCTTACTTTTTAATATTATATATTTTTTTGTGGATGAGAGACTCATTGAGATACCTACCACCATGTGCATGCTCTAAAGCAAACATAGAGATGATTGGGAGGACAAGTGTTAAAGTTGTATATATACTAGGATCGGACCCGCACTACAGCGCAGAGGAAAATTTACAAATTATGATAGCTGATGACAATTTATAAGGCGGTGTATGACACTCGCTACCGGTGTTAAGAGGTTTATCTGAAAATGTATTATCTCGTGATTATACTAATTTTATTTCAAACTACCTCTTACTGTTGTTAAGAAGTTTTTGGAATAAATCAGTTATTTATATATGGTTATTGAATTCCGGTTATATACAATCATATTCATAAAAGTAAGGTTTTGGTCTCTCTTTATTGGTTGATTTTCATTTAATTTTTTAAAATTTAATATTTAATTTTAATTAAACAACACATTTAATCATATACATTAATGCATACTATAAATTCATTAGTTACTACTAAATTGCATCTGAAATTACATAAATTGTGAATTGACTTTTTCTCCTCCATTCATTTTCTTTTAAACATATTATTAATTATAACTGTAACTCTTCTAATTTAATTATTTTAGAAATGTAACTTCCATCACTTTTTATCCTATAAATAACCATTCTCACATCCTCCTCCACCATATCCCAAATCCTAAATATTTTATTTGTTTTTATTATAATGTTCTTGTATAGGTTGAAAAAACTCAATTAAGAGTTTGATTATATTTTTGGTTTACTATATATTTTACATTGTTTTGAATTTTATTGTTTCTTTGTTTTATGTCCTTCTTCTTTTCTTCTTTGTTTTCTTATATTATTTTGATTTAAAATACAAATGTATTATAATATGTATAATAAAATTTTGATGACCAAAATAATATTTTGGTTATAACCATCTCATAATAAGGGAATCAATCTAAAGAAAACATCTTAATTCTTTACTTTAGATGTTTGATTGGTTCTTACAAATTCATGTATATTTATTTTATTCTTAAAATTTGAAATGTTCTCATGAAAGAAATTTTGTAATATAATTATCAAATTATTGTTTCCTACCTCTCTCTTACCTCCAACAAAATTGTAATAAATATATTTTATAATACTGATCATTATATTTAGTTTGTGATTCAACATATAATTATATAAAAATCATTGTTTTTAAATTTATTTTAAATATGTACTTTAACAGTTTTGCTATATAAAAACCAATTTGATATCTATTTTCTTTCTAGCTTTTACTACAAGGATGAAAAATTAAAAGTAAGCCTATCAATATAACTTAAATTAAGGAGAATATAAAAAAAATTGTCATCATATATATAAAAGTAAGGTTTTGGTCTCTTCTTATTGGTTGATTGTCATTTAATGTTTTCTAATTTAGTTATTTTTTATTTACTTTCTAATTATTTAATTGCTTTCAACAATATTTAAGACCCAATTAACACAATATATTTATAACTCACACATTAAAATAAAATTATAACTGAAATAAAATAAATTATGCATTAATCATATTCCACCACTCAATTTTATTCAAACACAATAAATTATAATTATGCACTCACTTTTATTTTGTAACTTCCATCAATTCTTATCATATAATTAATCATTCTCTCATATTAGCATTCTTTTACTTTCACATATTTATATTCTCTCATTCTCTTCCACTTCTCTCATTTTCTTCCACAATACCTCAAATCATTTCTTTGTTTTTGATTTTCTTATTTTTGTTGTATGGGTTACAAAAAACCAAATGAAATATCATTGTAAAATTTTAATATTAGAGACTGCATGTTATATATTTTACATTGTTATTTTTAACGATTCATCTACATTATCTAATCTGGATTATCATCTTATAAGTAATCATTCTCTCTTCATCTCCCACCAATATCAAATGTTGTGTTATCTCACATGTGTTGTAAGAGTTTGATTCTATATTTTAATTTAGAAAGTATTCTATATATTTAACATTGTTTTTAATTTTTATTTTATTTATATAAAAAGAAAATATTTCTTTTATATTTCTTGCCTATCTAATCTATTCATATTTATCATCATATACATAAAAGTAAGGTTTCACTCTCTCCTTATTGGTCCACTTGGCAATTCAACTTTAACAAAATTATATTAAATCACAAATTAAAAAAAAACTTTTAATCTTCACATTTAACTCACATTTTTACACAAAACTGAAATCATATAAATTATGCATTAACTTTATTTCTCCACTCAATTGTATTTAAACAAATAATAAATGAGAATTGTAACTCCTATTGTTCTAAGTGTAATTTTCTATCACTTCTCTCCCTATAAATACTTATTTTCTTATTCTCTTAGTCTCTCATTATTTCATTCTCTCATCCTTTTCCACTATATCTCTTTTTTTTTGTGTTTTTTTTTGTTATTGTTCTTGTATGAGTTAAAAAAATCAATTCAAATATCATTGAGTTTGTATGATATGTATATCTTACATTGTTTTTTAATGTTTTAAAAGGTTTATCTCCATTGCCTATATTAGATTAACATCTAATAAGTTATTATTTTTCATACTCTTCTACAATATTCACCACACAATCATGAAGTTGAAAAGATTCATCTCTAATTTTCTATTATGTACTCTGATTATCTCACATATTCATGTATCATTTTTAATAATTTATAAAAATCAATATAATAATATTTAAAGATCAATACAATTATCTATTTATAAAGTCTATTTTGTTTAAAGTCTATAAACTCTATTTATAAAGTCTATTTTGTTTTGTGATCCAATAGATAAATATGTAAAGATCAATATGATATTTATTTTATTTAAAATTTGAGGTTTTTGAAAACAAAAAGAACTTCATTAAAAAAAAATTTGGTCTTTGTGATTTAAGAAAAATGAAAAAATGATCCCCTTGGTATTCATTTTCCTTAAGTCAAAACAAATTAAAATATTTATTTATATTAAATCACAAATTTAAAAACATTTAATCTTGACATTTAACTCACATATTAATCTAACATTGAAATCATATAAATTATGCATTAACTATATATTTCTCCACTCAATTGTATTAAAACAAATAATAAATTAGAATTGTAACTCTCATTTTTCTAAATATAATTTTTCATCACTTCTCTTCATATAAATATTCATTCTCTTATTCTCTCATTCTTTCATTCTCTCATCCTCTTCCACTATATCTTATTCTCTTATTGATTTGATTTCGATAACTGTTTTGAGTGGCAAGGTTAGTAAATACCTTGTGTAATTTTAGATATTTTCAAAATGTAATTAACTTTTAGTAGTATTAAGATTTATTCACAGCTATAGTTATTAATAAGAAGAAGAAGAAGAAGAAGAAGAAGAAGAAGAAGAAGAAGAAGAAGAAGAAGAAGAAGAAGAAGAAGAAGAAGAAGAAGAAGAAGAAGAAGAAGAAGAAGAAGAAGAAGAAGAAGAAGAAGAAGAAGAAGAAGAAGAAGAAGAAGAAGAAGAAGAAGAAGAAGAAGAAGAAGAAGAAGAAGAAGAAGAAGAAGAAGAAGAAGAAGAAGAAGAAGAAGAAGAAGAAGAAGAAGAAGAAGAAGAAGAAGAAGAAGAAGAAGAAGAAGAAGAAGAAGAAGAAGAAGAAGAAGAAGAAGAAGAAGAAGAAGAAGAAGAAGAAGAAGAAGAAGAAGAAGAAGAAGAAGAAGAAGAAGAAGAAGAAGAAGAAGAAGAAGAAGAAGAAGAAGAAGAAGAAGAAGAAGAAGAAGAAGAAGAAGAAGAAGAAGAAGAAGAAGAAGAAGAAGAAGAAGAAGAAGAAGAAGAAGAAGAAGAAGAAGAAGAAGAAGAAGAAGAAGAAGAAGAAGAAGAAGAAGAAGAAGAAGAAGAAGAAGAAGAAGAATACAAGAAAAATTTCTTGTTTTCCACTTTCTTGTAAGTTGTACTATCGTTCGGCGATAAGAACGCTTTCTGTTTAGTTGATCTAGTGTTATATAATCTCTATTGTTATCTTACATTTGTGTATTCATCTTTTTTATGCTACCTATCCTGCAAATTAATATAAATAATAATAACACCGTGAGGTTGTTAATCCCAAAAACCTTAGTTACTATGCATAAGAAACTTTGTTAACACTTCAAAGTCAAAGATTGCATAGTATGCATTATGAAACTGAAAAACGAAACAAAATTCAAAGAAATGACGACGAAAACACGTGGTAATATCTAGGAATCTTTTTATATAGTTGCTTTGATTAGACAACAAACAAATTGCCTTCGAGACTTGTTCAAGAACAATGATGTGTCAAACAAAAGGTTAATAAAAAAACAAAGAAGAAAATTTTACGATGAAAAAGAAAGCTAGTCGAAGTTTTGTTTCGTGAAAAATATGTCATCATCTCTTTGCTTTATATAGAGGGGTGTATTTGCAATCCTTTTCCTTTTATGATTAACAAAGTTTGTTTTTAATATAATAATATTACAATTATCTTATGCATCATTTTACCAAGCTTGAAAACTGTGATTTCTTATCGTTAAAATTGATATGTGTCACGATCCGATGAGTTACTAACTTTGATATGTGATTTCTAATCGTTAAAATTGGCACTCGTCATAATCTGATGAATTACTAACTTGGATATTTAATCGTTAAAACTGACATATGTCACGATTTGGTGAGTTTTTAACTTTGATCTTTGATCGTTAAAACTAACACGTGTCACAATCTGGTGAGTTACTAACTTTGAGAACCAACTTTGGTCTGATAATTAAATTCTTCTTACATTATTTAATTATGTACTTATCGCCACATACTTATGTGATAACATGAGATAAATAATTGCACATGGAGTTCATACTATAATCAATTGATCGCTTAATTTCATTATTAGCGTTTGTATATTTTATGTATACATGTTTTACTATATAAGCAAATACAAGCTTATTGTTTGTTAGTTATGCTTGTGAGAATAATTCGTTTGTTTAACGAAACAAGAATCAAGGTTTACTAGATTTTAATTCGCGGTACACCGAGAAACTTTATTTTTAAAATTAAAATAAAAATGTAATTTTTTAGTAGATTAACTATATACATGACTAATGTTTTGTAAATTTAAAATGTAAATCCCTTATATTTATATATTATTTAGGTTTACCAGTTTAAATTGTTAAATTCAAAATAAAACTTGTAGTATACTGTAGTATTGTTTGTTTATTTAACATAACTGTAATTTAATAAACTCAACTAGATATGCCTAATATTCTAATGTCATGGTGTTAACAAAATAATGAACTAATGATTTACTAAAAGTTAATGATATAATTTTCAATTTCTATTAATACCCAAACACATCCCGTTAGATACCCAAACACAATTGTTCTTTCCTGCTTAAGTAAAGAGATGCACGTTTTTCAAGATCCAAATAACGAAAAATGCAAAAAAAAAAATATAGTTACAATGATTTTATGTATTTTATGATGATTTAAAGCAAGTAAACTAAATAAATCAAACAAAGATGATAGGAAAATTGTAATTTTAATTAAATAATATTATTTTATATTTCAAACAAAATCTTTTAATTGTGTTTGGTTATAAGGATAATAGAGAATTAATTGAAGATATTGTTTAGATACATGTATTGTACTGTAAATAAGTATTTTTCATATTCCATATTTACATTTGATAAACTTCCTAATCTATTATTTGAATCAATAGTATTGTATTTTATATAATTTCTTAGAAAATCAAAGATTCTCTTTAAAATATATTTTAAAAATGTTAATATACATGATTCTCTCTTCGTTTCCCCCTGCTCAAAACTATATATACCTACATATTCCTAACTCGATCATCACCAACTCACACACTGCTTTCCTTCCTTACAGCTAAAATAAAAATTATATCAATGGCTGCTTCATTTGCTTTTCTTTGTGACTTGCGACCATACAAGACCCATTGGAGAGTGCAAGTGAAAATACTTCCTTCATGGCGTCAATATACTCCTAAGGCTGGTGAAACACTTGAGTTTATCTTAGCTGATTCCACGGTAATGTGTTGTTATATACACATGTTTTCATATTGCTATTCAATAACGTCGAGTAATTAAAATTAAATTATTTGAATTAGGGTACAAAGATCCACACATCTATCAAAAAGGATTTGGTGGTTTGATATGCCAATCAGTTGCTTGAAGGTCAATGGAAACTACAAGAAAACATGTCATAGCCGACTACATTTTACGACTATTATTCAGTCGCTAAATTTAACGACTATTTGGTTACTCCGTTACGACTATTTTACGACTAAATAAAAATGATCGTACAGTAGTCGCTAAATTGCGACCAAATTCAGTAGTCATCAAAATAGTCGCCATTTAACGACTACGTTACGACTAATATATAGAATTATAAATGCAGTCGTAACCTTGTCGTTATATAGTCCCTCAGTTACGACTATCTAGGTAGACGCATACAAGTCACCAAATTAGGCGACTATATTACGACAATATCGGCGGGTCGTACAGGTTGTCGCGTAGTAGTCGTTATTTAGCGACTATTATGCGACACTTTCGGTGAGTCGTAACGTAGTCGTATAATAGTCGTAACATGTCGGTATTAAAATTCACGTTTTCTTCGTTTGGGGGTTGGTGTACTTGTATTATGCGACTGAATTTTAATAGTCGCTTGGTAGTCGCCAAAATTGCCTATATATACGACCTTCACCACTTCTTCTCTCTTCACTCACCATTTCTTCTCTTCTCACTCATAAAAACACAAAAAAAAAATCTTCCAAAATAAAAAAATATTCCAAAAAAATTTTAAAAAAAAATCTCCAAAAAAAAAAAAGAAAAAAAAAGATTTTATATATTCTTGTATAATGTCTGGGAATTACAATTATAGTAATTCTCGAGAGTGGATGTATAAGAGGTTCGATGAAGTGACGGGCAATTTTTCGGCGGAGTTTACAACGGGGATGGAGCAATTCATGGAATTTGCAAATAGTCAATCTCTAGCACAGAATAATGGGGGTATGTTTCACTGTCCTTGTAGTCGTTGTAAGAACGATAAGTTTATGTCGGGAAAAAGAATTTGGAATCATCTTTTTAGCAATGGATTTATGCCTGATTATTATATTTGGTATAGACATGGGGAAGAAATCAATATGGATATAGGAACAAGTTATGTTGGTAGTGATCAAGAAGTGGGTAATGTAGATGTGGGTAATGTAGTAGAAAATCCATATGTGGATATGGTGAATGATGCATTTCGTTATAATGTGGGTTTAGATGATAACTATCATGAGGGTAGTTCTCAAAATGTAGAAGAACCAATACGTAATCATTCAAAGAAATTCTACGACTTGTTAGAAGGCGCAAAAAATCCACTATACGATGGTTGCCATGAAGGTCACTCACAATTATCGTTAGCTGCTCGAGTCATGCAAAATAAGGCGGAGTATAATATGAGTGAAAAGTTAGTGGATTCGGTGTGCGAAATATTGAATGAGTATTTACCAGAAGGAAACCAGGCAACGGGTTCACATTACGAGACGGAAAAATTAATGCGCAATTTAGGTCTCCCATATTATACAATTGATGTTTGTATTAACAATTGTATGATATTCTGGAAAGATGACGAAAAGGAAAAGACTTGTCTGTTTTGTGGTGCTCAAAGATGGAAGCCAAAGGATCCTCGACGTAGAACCAAAGTACCATACAGTCGTATGTGGTATCTACCTATTGCTGATAGATTGAAGAGGATGTACCAGAGCCACAAGACTGCGGCGGCGATGAGATGGCATGCTGAGCACAAATCTAAGGAGGGAGAAATGTGTCATCCTTCAGATGCGGCGGAGTGGAAATATTTTCAAGAACAAAATCCTCGATTTGCAGAAGAACCCCGTAACGTTTATCTTGGATTATGCACTGATGGGTTCAATCCGTTTGGCGTGTCTCGTAATCATTCATTGTGGCCTGTGATCTTGACTCCATACAATCTACCCCCTGGTATGTGCATGAACGAAGAGTTCTTGTTTCTTACAATTTTGAATTCTGGGCCAAATCATCCGCGAGCTAGTCTGGATATCTTCCTCCAACCTTTGATTGAGGAGTTAAAAGAGTTGTGGTCTACTGGAGTCGATGCATACGATGTTTCCTTGAATGAAAATTTTAATCTAAAGGCAGCGCTAATGTGGACGATAAGTGACTTTCCGGCGTATGGCATGTTATCAGGATGGACAACCCATGGAAAATTGTCTTGTCCAGTTTGCATGGAAGATACAAAGTCGTTTTATCTCCCTAATGGAAGGAAGGTGTGTTGGTTTGATTGTCATCGAAGATTTCTTCCTCACGGTCATCCATTAAGGAGGAATAAGAAAGACTTCCTCAAGGGAAAAGATGCTTCGAGAGAGTATCCACCTCAGTCGTTGACCGGTGAGCAAGTTTATTACGAGCGGTTGGCTGAAGTAAAACCACCAAAAACCAAGGACGTTGGTGGAAATGGTCATGAAAAGAAGACTGCTGGCTATGGGAAGCAACACAACTGGCATAAGTTAAGCATCTTATGGGAGCTGCCTTACTGGAGGGACCTCAATCTTCGACACAATATTGATGTGATGCATACAGAGAAGAACGTTTTGGATAACATCATGTATACTCTTATGAGTGTGAAGGGTAAATCAAAAGACAACATCATGTCAAGATTGGATATACAAAAATTTTGTTCTCGGCCACAACTACATATTGATAGTGATGGTAAAGCTCCTTTCCCACCCTACACTTTGACAGAAGAAGCGAGAACAAGTTTACTAGAATGTGTCAAACATTCGGTGAAATTTCCTGATGGCTATTCGTCAGACCTAGCTAGTTGTGTTGATATGGAAAATGGAAAGTTTTCAGGCATGAAGAGTCATGACTGCCATGTTTTTATGGAATGACTACTTTCATTTATCTTTGCATAACTCCTAGACCGGAACGTCCACCTTGCATTATCAGGTATTAATTAATTTCATATATATACCTATATTTTTTAAGTCATTTAATAGTAATTTCAAAGTAATTAACCCTAATATTTTGCATTGTATATTGTAGGGCTTGGAGCATTTTTCCGGGACTTATGTGCGAGAAATTTGCATAAAAGTCGCATTCAAATTCTAAAACAGAACATAATTCAGATCCTATGCAATTTGAAAAAGATCTTTCCACCATCATTTTTCAACGTGATGGAGCATCTGCCTATACATCTCCCTTACGAAGCTGAATTAGGAGGCCCTGTCCAATATAGGTGGATGTATCCTTTTGAAAGGTTTTTTAAAAAATTGAAAGGAAAAGCAAAGAACAAAAGATATGCATCCGGATCAATTGTTGAATCTTATATCAATGACGAGATTGCTTATTTC
>NC_025685.1:22774712-22775134 GCF_000633955.1 Camelina sativa
ATTATGTTTCTATTAAAATAAATAATTATGTGTTTATATTAAATTGTAATTTATGACTAATTAGTTTCAAAATATTGAACTTTTAGTTTCAAAATATTAAAATTTTAGTTTAATTATGACTAATATTTAGTTTCTAAATATTAAACTTTTAGTTTAATTATTGTGACTAATTAGCGACTAATTAGGGACTAATTAGCGACTAAATTAAAAAATATGAAATAATTAATCTCAACCCAAATAAACCCGGGAAACCAAAATAATTTCCCCCTAAACCAAAATTATTTGCCCCAAAACCAAAAAAAAATCGATTTTCCCCTTTACCTAAAACCTAATTTTTACCCCAAAACCAAAACAAAAATCCCTAATCCGAAACTTTTCTCTTCTCTTCGATAACTCCGAAACTCTCCTCTTCGATAACTCTT
>NC_025685.1:22775194-22781489 GCF_000633955.1 Camelina sativa
GGATATAGGAACAAGTTATGTTGGTAGTGATCAAGAAGTAGATAATGCAGATGTGGGTAATGTAGTAGAAAATTCATATGTTGATATGGTGAATGATGCATTTCGTTATAATGTGGGGTTAGATGATAACTATCATGAGGGTAGTTCTCAAAATGTAGAAGAACCAATACGTAATCATTCAAA
This sequence comes from Camelina sativa, assembly GCF_000633955.1. Classification (NCBI taxonomy): domain Eukaryota; kingdom Viridiplantae; phylum Streptophyta; class Magnoliopsida; order Brassicales; family Brassicaceae; genus Camelina; species Camelina sativa. The sequence continues at coordinate 22,775,378 of NC_025685.1, forward strand.
GAAATTCTACGACTTGTTAGAAGGCGCAAAAAATCCATTATACGATGGTTGCCATGAAGGTCACTCACAATTATCGTTAGCTGCTCGAGTCATGCAAAATAAGGCGGAGTATAATATGAGTGAAAAGTTAGTGGATTCGGTGTGCGAAATGTTGAATGAGTATTTACCAGAAGGAAACCAGGCAACGGGTTCACATTACGAGACGGAAAAATTAATGCGCAATTTAGGTCTCCCATATTATACAATTGATGTTTGTATTAACAATTGTATGATATTCTGGAAAGATGACGAAAAGGAAAAGACTTGTCTGTTTTGTGGTGCTCAAAGATGGAAGCCAAAGGATCCTCGACGTAGAACCAAAGTACCATACAGTCGTATGTGGTATCTACCTATTGCTGATAGATTGAAGAGGATGTACCAGAGCCACAAGACTGCGGCGGCGATGAGATGGCATGCTGAGCACAAATCTAAGGAGGGAGAAATGTGTCATCCTTCAGATGCAGCGGAGTGGAAATATTTTCAAGAACAAAATCCTCGATTTGCAGAAGAACCCCGTAACGTTTATCTTGGATTATGCACTGATGGGTTCAATCCGTTTGGCGTGTCTCGTAATCATTCATTGTGGCATGTGATCTTGACTCCATACAATCTACCCCCTGGTATGTGCATGAACGAAGAGTTCTTGTTTCTTACAATTTTGAATTCTGGGCCAAATCATCCGCGAGCTAGTCTGGATATCTTCCTCCAACCTTTGATTGAGGAGTTAAAAGAGTTGTGGTCTACTGGAGTCGATGCATACGATGTTTCCTTGAATGAAAATTTTAATCTAAAGGCAGCGCTAATGTGGACGATAAGTGACTTTCCGGCGTATGGCATGTTATCAGGATGGACAACCCATGGAAAATTGTCTTGTCCAGTTTGCATGGAAGATACAAAGTCGTTTTATCTCCCTAATGGAAGGAAGGTGTGTTGGTTTGATTGTCATCGAAGATTTCTTCCTCACGGTCATCCATTAAGGAGGAATAAGAAAGACTTCCTCAAGGGAAAAGATGCTTCGAGAGAGTATCCACCTCAGTCGTTGACCGGTGAGCAAGTTTATTATGAGCGGTTGGCTGAAGTAAAACCACCAAAAACCAAGGACGTTGGTGGAAATGGTCATGAAAAGAAGACTGCTGGCTATGGGAAGCAACACAACTGGCATAAGTTAAGCATCTTATGGGAGCTGCCTTACTGGAGGGACCTCAATCTTCGACACAATATTGATGTGATGCATACAGAGAAGAACGTTTTGGATAACATCATGTATACTCTTATGAGTGTGAAGGGTAAATCAAAAGACAACATCATGTCAAGATTGGATATACAAAAATTCTGTTCTCGGCCACAACTACATATTGATAGTGATGGTAAAGCTCCTTTCCCACCCTACACTTTGACAGAAGAAGCGAGAACAAGTTTACTAGAATGTGTCAAACATTCGGTGAAATTTCCTGATGGCTATTCGTCAGACCTAGCTAGTTGTGTTGATATGGAAAATGGAAAGTTTTCAGGCATGAAGAGTCATGACTGCCATGTTTTTATGGAACGACTACTTCCATTTATCTTTGCAGAACTCCTAGACCGGAACGTCCACCTTGCATTATCAGGTATTAATTAATTTCATATATATACCTATATTTTTGAAGTCATTTAATAGTAAATATAAAGAAATTAACCCCAATAGTTTGCATTGTATATTGTAGGGCTTGGAGCATTTTTCCGGGACTTATGTGCGAGAACTTTGCATAAAAGTCGCATTCAAATTCTAAAACAGAACATAATTCAGATCCTATGCAATTTGGAAAAGATCTTTCCACCATCATTTTTCGACGTGATGGAGCATTTGCCTATACATCTCCCCTACGAAGCTGAATTAGGAGGCCCTGTCCAATATAGGTGGATGTATCCTTTTGAGAGATTTTTCAAAAAGTTGAAAGGAAAAGCGAAGAACAAAAGATATGCGGCTGGATCAATCGTTGAGTCATATATCAATGACGAGATTGCTTACTTCTCTGAGCACTACTTTGCCGATCATATAAAAACAAAATCAAGGTAAATTCTAAAATCAATCAAGGTAGATAAAACTGTTATCATTTATTTGAAAGTCATTTGCTTTTCTCATTTGGTCAGGTTAACACGATTTGATCAAGGTGAAGCCCATGAATATCATGTCCCTGGAGTACCTCCTATATTTACTCACATCGGCCGTCCAAGTGGAGAAATGAATGAAGTATGGCTGTCTGAAAGGGACTATCAATGCGCACATGCATATGTTTTAAGAAATTGTGACTATTTTCAGCCAATTGAGAGGTATAATTAAGTTTATATACTTTATTATATATATAATCCACAAAAATTCTCATATATTTGTGTTGGTCTTGTATATATAGTATGTTCGAGGATTTTATTGGTGCAAAATATCCAGGACTTTCGGAAAAAGAACTCTCCACCAAAAGAGCTGACGAATATCATTTATGGGTTAAAGATTATGTATGTCTTTATTTAATCCTTATGTAAAATATTTTTATTATATATTATAAATAATTCTAATATAATATTGTGACTAATATGCAGGTTTCTTACTGGAACGCCACAAATCCATTTCCTACCTGGGTTCAAGAGATAGTGCATGGACCTTTGAACAAGGTCAAAACATGGCCAATGTATTTTACAAGAGGCTACTTATTTCATACACGTGATCATGGTGTTGGACGAAAGACTTGTAACTATGGAGTCTGTGTTAAAGGTGAAAATTACACTGATGCATCCGATGCAGCGGATTTCTACGGGACTTTAACTGATATTATAGAACTCGAGTATAAGGGGATGGTCAATTTGAGAATCACACTTTTTAAGTGTAAGTGGTATGACCCTGTTATGGGTAGAGGCACTCGAATGAGCAATGGTGGCGTTGTAGACGTTCTATCATCGAGAAAATATAATAAATACGAACCATTTATTCTAGGTACGTATATATATATATATGTATATTATTTTTTAATGTCGATAATATATATATGTGTAACTCATATTTGTGTTGATATTCCTAAACAGCCTCCCAGGCGCATCAAGTTTGCTATATTCCCTGTCCATACACAAAGAAGCCAAAGAAGGAATGGCTCAATGTTTTAAAAGTTAATCCGAGGGGAAACATTGCAGGAGAATATGAGAACAAAGAACCGACTCTTTTGCAAACAGAAAATGATGATGCTGTCTTGGTGACTACTATTGAAGATCTGGTTTTCGATAATTTAGAAGAAATAAATGAACCAATAAATCTTGATTATGATGTCGAAGATGCAGAACCAGAAGATGAATTTCAATGTAATTTATCATCTTCAGACGATGAAGTAGATGAAGACGAAGATCCTCCTAACTAATTATGCTTGTGTAAAATATTTGTATCAATTTGGATAATTATGCTTGTATCAAATATTATTAATAATTATGTTTCTATTAAAATAAATAATTATGTGTTTATATTAAATTGTAAATTATGACTAATTAGTTTCAAAATATTGAACTTTTAGTTTCAAAATATTAAACTTTTAGTTTAATTATGACTAATATTTAGTTTCTAAATATTAAAATTTTAGTTTAATTATTATGACTATTAGCGACTAATTAGCGACCAATTAGCGACTAAATTAAGAAAATATGAATTAATTAATCTCAACCCAAATAAACCCGGGAAACCAAATTAATTTCCCTCTAAACCAAAATTATTTCCCCCTAAACCAAAAAAATTTTGATTTCCCCCTACCTAAAACCTAATTTTTCCCCCAAACCCAAAACCAAAATCCCTAACTCTCCTCTTCTCTTCTCTTCGATAACTCCGAAACTCTCTCCTCTTCGAAAACTCTCCTCTTCCCGATTTCTCTTCTGAATCCCGATTTGCTTTCTCTTATCTGTCTGTCTTTCTCATCTGTCTCCCGATTCTCTTCTTCATGATGGCTCCAACGCAATCTGCGGCGAAGTCTGCAACTAAGGCTCCGACCAAAGCTCCAGTTAAGCGAGGAAGAAAGAGGAAGATGGACCGTAATTTCTTCCAAAGAACCGAAGGGTCGACCCCCATCAAAGAAGCGAGAAGACCAAACCCTCTACCGACACAATACAACTTTACGCCGGCAGCAGATTTGCCCCATCCTCAAACACCGCAAGAGCAAGACCACGTTTTCCCGAGACCCTCACCGTCAGAAACACCACAGATCCGCAACTATCCACCGCCACAGACTCTTTTCCAGACCTCGGTGAACCAACAACGTCAGACTCAACAGCCTCTTTCGTCAGAGGAGGTCCAAAACAATCCGCGACAGTCTCCACCTGATCCTCCACCACAAGACGCTCCACCGTCTCCAGCTGATAACTCTCAAGCTCAGAGCCGGCCATCATCTCATGGTAACAACTACCATGAAGGCTCTGAGGCTTCAAATCCGGAGCTCCAGGAGGACACGATTGTCACTCTAAATGCCCTGCTTAGAGTTCCAAACCGTGAGAAGTTTACAACCGTCCTCTCCCCAACACCGATGCCAAACACGACCTGGTACTCAATCTTTGATGGTTCTTAATAGGTTCTGTTTTGTGCCTATATATATGTATAAGTACTCAATCTTTGACATCTGTTTTGTGTTGGACCTATATATATGTCTGTTTGATGTTTGTTCTTAATAGGTTTTGTTTTGCGTTGGTCGTATATACATAAGTATAAGTACTCAATCTGTTTTGACATCTGTTTTGTGTTGGTCCTTATCTGTTTTAGAACATTGACATCTTTTTTGCTGTTTTGTGTTTGCAGGTTTACTCGTGACGAAAAATCGCGACTGGTAAGGAGCATTACTAAAATTTTACAAATAAATTTTATGGTCCATACTACAGCTGGACATGTGTGCCTCGGGACAAACAACAGAGATGGTTCATCGAGTTTGCTGTACAGTTTTCTTCTCTCTTAACCTTTTCACATATAGGTTTACTTGTTGAGTTTCCACTAACATCATTATATTGTCTTTGCTATGTAGAAAACACACACATGGGATCCTTTGATTACTGGGACAGTTCAACAGTTTTTTGAGCTCATCTGCCAACGCCGGATGAAAGACATGATTTGCAATGCCAAGACTAGTGGAGAGCGACCAATATGGATCAGAGATACTATTTGGCAAACAATGGTTGATTATTGGGAGACTGAAGAAGCACAACAAAGGAGTGTCACCTACTCTAAAGCTCGTATGTCTGATCGTGGTGGTCTTGGTCCTCACGTCCACTTATCAGGTTCAAAGTCTTATCAACAAATCCATAACGAAATGGTTAGTAACTTTTATATACCCATAAATTTTGTTTTTCTTTACATTTGGAGCTTTAAATGATGTCATAACCCTTGATTCTTTTGTAACATTGCAGGAAAAGGAATTGGGAAGACCGGTTAGTCTTGGTGAGGTTTTTATTAAGACACATACCAAGCCAGATGGTACTTATGTTGACAGGAAGGCAGAGCAAATCTCTCTCAATTATGAGAAGAACTTGCAGCAGAAGTTGTCCGACCTTGGGGAACATACTTCACAGCCTCCAGAGCTCACAGCAGATGATTACACAAACATCTTTATTCAGGTAAATATCACTTTTCACAACCCACATTGAATTATCTTTTGATTTCTACAGCCTCTTTAACGTTTGTTTTTCTCTTTGTTTTCTTGTAGTCTACTCAGAAAGATTCACGAGGAAACCTGTATGGAGTTGGAAGTCTTAAGCATACTCTTCAACCTCTTCTCAATGGCTTGGCAAACCAACAACAAGAGTCTGCAATGTTTCAGTCATTGCAAGAGCAAATGAGGGAAACTCAACGTCAAATCGAAGAGCAGGCTGCTTATAATTCTCGTCGTGATGCAGAAGTTGTTGCTCGTGATGCAGAGCTTGCTGCCCGTGAAGCACTACATTTCCAAGCTGTGGCTGAGCAGAAGGACAAGTTAGAGCATTTGTCCTTAGTCGAGAAGTACCTGCGCAAAACTGACCCTGCCTTTATAGAGTTTATGAAGACTCAATCAGCTGAAGCAACCACAGAGCCACTCTCAACCACACT
>NC_025685.1:22784209-22876879 GCF_000633955.1 Camelina sativa
TTTGTTGAGACACATGTATACTTGGTATGCATTTGTCTCTTTTGGTTTGTATATTTGTCTTGTGAGAAACTTGGTCTTTTGGTTTGTATTATAAATCATGGTTAATATGACTTTATTGTCTTAATCTTGTTTTTGTTCTATTTACAATATTGGTTTCATAATATTTTGAGAAACAGGTACCAATTTCAATTTAAAACATTTATAAATTTGTTTTCCACAAAACATTAGTCGCTAAACAAATTAAAATTACATTATTAATTTGTTTAGAATAGTAGCCAAATAGTCGTAAATCAATAAGCATGTTACGACTACGTTACGACTACAAGCAAAATTACTGTATATCATGATTAGTCGTAAATCCGTCGTAACCGAGTCTTCAAATGTTACGACTACACTACGACTCCTTTACAACTGCCTATATAACTGCTGGTTAATCGTAACTTTGTCGTATCGTAGTCGTAATATTTACGACTCTGTTACGACTATGTTTACGACTACGGAATTTTGTCGTACAGTAGTCGTTAAATAACGACTATTTTTACGACTAATTCCGACTAAGGATTTACGACTACACGTTTTAGCCGTAACTGAGTCGTAAACAGCAAATTAGCGACTACTTAACGACTCTTACTGTAGTCGGGAATGGGCTGTTTTCTTGTAGTGGGAGATTCATTGAAACATTCAGTCTAACCAATGGTGCTGGTCATTTCAGACCTGCTTCGCACGTGTACAAGTATAACTTTGTTAACGGTATCAATGTTAGGGCGAGGGACAATGTTAGTGAGTCGACTTTCTTATCCCTAGCAAATTTTCCAAAGATCTTAGTCCACGAGGTTAATACCAGCATTTTGGTTGGTAAGTTCTTATAAATCTCTTTTTATGTATTTAAAAATTATCGCTAACTAATAATTGTCTTCTTTAGATGTCATTGGTCAAGTTGTTAATCTTGGTGATGTTGAAGACTTTGATGTTAACAATAAACCAGTTAAGAAGATTGAACTTCGAGCTAGAGATGAAAAGTAAGTTTTGATTGAATAAAATTTTCTAACCAATCGATGTTTGTTATTTTGATAACTGTTAACTTGATTTATATGTCAATGATGAGAGATTGCCTGTCACTTTGTGGGGGAAATATACGGTTGAATTTTTCAATTCAATGTGAACATGCATATGAGAATGGTGTTACCATTGTTTGCATGCTGCGTTTCACCAAGATCAAAAAGTTTAAAGGTATTATTTTCTGTATTTGAAAAAAAGTCAGTTACTTGAAGATATTAAATTATTAATTTGATACATAAATACATAATTATCCTTAATGATTTGATTTCGATAACTCTTTTGAGTGGCACGGTTAGTAATTACTTTGTGTGATTTTAGACATTTTCAAAATGTAATTAACTTTTAGTAGTATTAAGATCGGAATTTTTTTTAACAAAAATTAATTATGTGGTAAAACAAGAAAAAGATAAGTAAAAAGAAGACAAATACAAAAGGGGGAAAAATCTAAAAACGACAGAGAGCTTCAAGTTGGAGTTAGCTTAGCCCCTTTTTTTTTTTTTTTTTTGTGCTCAGAAGAAAGAACAGTCGCCGGCAAAAAAGTCTCAACTTTTTTCCTTTCCGCTGTTCACTGGTCACCGGCATTTCTCTCTTCTCCGACTTGATTTCCTTATCGCCTGAGTTTCACGGCGATGGGAGACGAGAAGCCGGCGGTTGTGATGGCCAATCGAGAAAGAGATCGGGAGCTTCTGATTCCCGTCGCTGATTCCGGCGACAAAGACGATGGTCCTTCTTCGAAGCCTTCTTCTTCTGCTTCCTCTTCCTCTTCTTCTTCTTCTTCTTCTTCTTCTTCTTCGCATCAATCCAGCCACGAGGTCTAGTTTCATCTCCTGATCTAGAATCTTGTTCTTAGTTCCTTTCAAGATTTAGTCTTCATAGATTTATTTGTTTCCCCCTTAGTTCAGAATCTTGGAACTTGTTTTACCCTAGATTCAATCTATCACCAGAACACTTCCTGGAACTTGTGTGAACTAGCCAAACACTGACCTTTATTGTGCAGAAGCTTGTAAAAATTTGACCTTTCCTGATTGAGTCAAGTATGAATTTGCATTTCAAGTGTTTTTGTTAGGATCTGTCGATTCTTGAGTCTTGTGATGTTTATGGTCATTCATGTTTTCAACCATATATGATACACATGGAGCATTGTGGTCTGATGCTTTAGCTATTTCCTGCAGACTTTAAGCTTGTTCATTAGGGGTTGGGCGTCCAAGAAGTTCATGACAGGCTGGTAAGCAAGCGTTGAATTTTTTTTGGCATTTGATTGTAGTTGGCATAGATTCAGAATTTGCGCTGATAGTTTTTGAAATCTCAATTGCTCTTTGCAGTGTTATCCTACTTCCTATTGCAATTACTTTCTATATAACATGGTGGTTTATTCACTTTGTGGATGGATTCTTCTCTCCAATATATGCACAACTTGGAATCAACGTATTTGGTAAGCATTTGAATTGTCCCTCTTTATCGAATCAACCACTTGATATGATCTGCTGCTCACATGAGTTTGATTTTGGTTTTGCAGGTTTCGGTTTTTTGACTTCCATAGCATTCATCTTCTTGGTCGGGGTGTTCATGTCTTCGTGGTTGGGAGCATCGGTTCTGAACTTAGGAGAGTGGTTTATCAAGCGAATGCCATTTGTTCGTCATATCTACAACGCCTCTAAGCAGATCAGCACTGCCATATCTCCTGGTATCGCTTAAGAAAAAACTTATTTTACATTTCTAAGTTAATTATAATTTTCTAATCTCAACTTGCTCATATCCAGTTCTTTCTCTGTTCAGATCAAAATACACAAGCTTTCAAGGAAGTTGCAATCATTAGGCATCCCCGAATAGGCGAATATGCATTTGGCTTCATTACATCGACTGTTGTTCTCCAGGTGAGTGAAACTGCTTGGTTCAAGGATTTTGTTATTGTTTTCAGAACTTTTCTTGTAGGATACAGAGGGCATAGACAATTTCTAAGCATTGTTTGTTATAATTAGATCCTTTCTATAGTAAAATGTAGTAATGCTCTGTCATTGCAGAACTACCCAACTGAGGAGGAACTTTGCTGTGTATATGTTCCCACGAACCACCTTTATATCGGAGATATACTACTTGTCAACAGTAATGATGTTATCAGGCCGAATCTATCTGTCCGGGAAGGAATAGGTGAGATTTCATAATCTAAACTCAGCCATCGTGTGGCTTATTGTCTGTCCTAGATGTGTTGTTTTGTGGAAAGCTACTGAACTATTTACACTCATTCTTCATCTGCAGAGATTGTTGTATCGGGTGGAATGTCAATGCCACAGATTCTATCGACTCTTGATAAACCTTCGGCCTCAATCGATAGAACTACAAGTCTATAGTTTCATGCAGAACACTTTCTCTTTTTGTTGTGGGTGACGATGAGTGCGTTTGTCTCTGGAGTCTCTTCAGTATTGTTGGAATATTTCATTTGTGTTTACTAAAGTGTATAATGTAAGGTAGGTCTCTCTTCTTTGATATGAATCACTCTCCTGAAAATATTATTTTTCTCGAAAAAGCTTTGCGAATTTTCTGTTATGACAAGAATTGACTTGAAGCCTCCGAAATCCAAAATATGATTTTATTTTATGTATGCTTCAAATCTAAAGCAGAAGTAACATCAGATCTTCTGTATTCCTAAATCATATCGAAATCAGGCTAAAGCATGTATGTTCCACAGTAAACAATCACTGTGATTGCCGATGGTAAATAGCAATGTACACTAATAGTGACAACAATTTGTAAAGAGACAGCTCTTATGAATCAAAGAGAAGAATTTGGAAGAAAGAAAAGAAGAAGAATGCCTAACCTAATAAAATTGTATGAATAGTTATATAATAATAATACTCTCTAAGCACCTGCTAATGTGCTGAAGCTGCGACTTCTCCTCTGTTTTAGAATATCTAAGAGGAAGAAAACGGTGTTGGTGACATTACCTCGTAAGTCAGGCCTGGGGAGGTGGATGCAGCTGCATTTCTGTAAAGTCATTTTTTCCTAAAGGAGTAAATATTGATTCAGAGGTCTTTCTTCTCAGACAAAGCTGGAGTTTTATGAAGTTGAGTTTGTGCGGATGTAGTTGGTGTTGTTGTTGTTGCTGTTGGTGTTGGTGTTGGGGTTGTTGTTGTTAGCTGGGAAGGTTGCTTTATGGTTTGAGAAACTCCATTCGCAACTGGTCTTTGTTGAACCACTGGCTGGACTTTGACGGCAGTGTGCGCAGGTGTATCTAGATTCATTCTTGACGAAGAAAAATTTGATTCTGCAACAAACGAACAAAAACTAGGTTTTAAAACGTGAATCTTATGTTTGGCTATATACCCCATTTTCTTGATGATCAAAGAAATGTCTTACCTTTTAATTCTCCGCAAGAAATAATCTGGTTAAGGCAGTCACGGAACTTGGTTAACACTACTTTCTCCTGTTCTGCATAAAACTGGTCTTGCCCGCCGTTTGGTAGCTGTGAGGTAGGCTCAACCGAACCTTTAGGTGAAGCTGCAACCATTAACATAGTGTCCCGTTCGTCACACATCAATGCCAAAGTGTCTGGAGATAGTGACCTCCCTTTGGAGCCATCTGAACTGGAATCCTCTGGACCAGATTTCTCAGCTTGATTTCCAGTCGCAGCTATCTCAATCTCGGTACCTTTATTATTGCCTTGTCCTTGATCTTGCACAGAAGAAGATACGGACGTTTCTTTCTGATCTGCTAACCGTTTTTCTGTTAATGCCTTTGCAGCTTCCCCAGCTACAGCAACCAGAACAGAACATAGGGCTTTCACATTCTTCGGTTGAATTATGTCTGCCAAAAGAGACCTTCAAAAGAAAACATATTTATAAATCAGTTTCTGCAATCCCAGAGAAAAGATTTAGCTTTGTCAACACATCAGAATTTTACCTATATACAACTTTGGATGGGCCTCCAGCACGAGAATCAGTTTCCGAAGATGGGGTTCTTCCAGTATTTGCCTGATACCAATAATTAAGATCTAACATTTCACTAACCAAGGAGGACAGATAAGGAAAGCATATAGAATATTAACCAGACGGAGCAAATAAACTTGAGGTTGTAACTGACTTACCTGGCCAAGCCTATGAGTTGGTGAATCTTTGGTTCCTTGGTTGTAGAAAAACTCCTGACCTTTCTTTCTCTTAGGACCTGGAGCAGATGCAAAGCCATAGGAACCGATAGCTCCAGTTATGGCAGCATTTACGTGTTGGAGGTAAGCCACGTTGTGGGAATGTTCACCGTGAAAGAGCGATTGTCTATCTTCACTTCCTTCAAAGTTTTTGCAATCCAAACATTTACAGTTCTCAGAACAAAGGATATTTGCTTGAAAGCACTCACAGTACTTCTTAAGACATCCTGATTTCTTGCAGTGACAGCCTTTGTAGTGTTTCCCTAACATCACAGGTTCACCAACCTCCTCCTGCAAATCGAGTTAAAATTTTCAAAAGTTATCCAACAACCTTAATAAGACCAACAGGTTAAAGAGCATTAACACAATTAAGTAAACCACATACCCTGCTATCTCGTCCGCCGTGTGGACTGCTAGCAATCTTAGGCTTGAATGCATTTGGATTCCGATCCAATATTGTTTGAACAGCTTCTCGTCTCGCGGTGTCAAATTCAACGTTGTTGAAACAATTCACACAGTTGCAACCATCACAGTAAGTACCGGATGCAAAGCATTCACAGTACCTAATCAAAAGACAATGCATAGTAGTGCTCAATTCGTATGAAATCTATATACCACTGAGTAACAAAACATAAAATAGACTTACAGCCGACAATGCATAACATAATGCCCATCAAGGGTTAGATGGAGAGAGACTTACAACTTCAAGCAGCGTGAGTGTTTACAGTTACACTGTTTCTTCTTCTGAGGGGTTCCATCTCTAGTTTCCCCCACACCCACAGGCCTTGGTTTCGAGTTCGGAGATTCAAACCTTTCCCTATGCATTATGAAAAAATTCAAAAAAATCTCTAAAAAGATCGACGCTTTGCTTCAATCCCCAAATCTGACTTCTCAAAAAAGTTCAAATTTTTGAATAAGAAAGCAGACTTACGGATGCCTAATTGGGACGTGAAGAAGCCCCTGAGGCTGTGGCGGCGGTGGAATCGGAGTCGCCACCGTCGTCGTCGAAACAGGTCGTGCCTGACTTGTAGTAATAGGCGGCGTAGCCGTCACAGCAGGTGAAGGGATTGATGTGACGGGAGCTTGATTAGAGTGAGGTGGATGCACCACATGAGTGAAATCGAGCTGCCTCGCCGACTTCATCGAGTCTTGTGTAATCACCTCATCCTTTTTTGGCGGGAGTTTGTCTCCTTCTCCTTCACCTTCTCCCATCTCCCAAAATTTTCGAATTCCTCTGAGAAAACACACCAAAACCCAGAAATTTTTCCCCCAACGAAATTCAAAAAAAAAAAAACCCAAAATTTATAAATCACCAATTCAATTACAAATCAGCTTTTGAGAAAAAACGAAAATCTCAAGATCTGAATTCACAACGAAAAAAAAACCCAGGAGCCGAATCGTCGTCTACTTTAAAAAAAACCTTAAAAAATAAAAAACGGGATTTTGAAATTCGTATTTATTGATCTAGACTTAGAGAGAGGTAAAGGAAATTAGGGTTTTGAAAGGTTTAAGAAGACGAAGAAGTAGAAGAAGAGAGATTTGGTAGCGGAACCAAAAAAAAAACAGAGAAATTTGGGGTTTTGAATCTTCTTCTTCTTCGTCTTCGTTTTTTTAATTTTAACACTCATCGTCGTCCTCCCTCTCTTATACATGTTTTTGAAATTTCATTTTTTTCTGGATTATATTAGACGGTTAGATTTGTTTCGCATTTTGATCGTACGGTTGTTTTTAGACACGTTGATCCGACGATTACTATTCATATAAGGTTTGAAGTGTGGTTCTTCTTTCACCGTCCGATCCTCACAAATTATATTACAAAAAAAATTGTTTTTGAATAACAGTTTTGGCCCTAATCTTTTGTTTATTCACGAATTTGTCGTAATCTTTTATTTGTAATGTTCTTGCCCATAATTTAATTTTTGGGGATTTATAGAAACTGAAATAATGATTTCTAAGTAACCTTTTTAATTCACTTGTATTTCTTATGTCATCTCATACTTTATTAATCTGACAAAAAAGAAAAAAAGTCTAGCAAAATACATAATTAAGGTTTAATTTTCTTATGACTAATAATAATAAAATTAATGTTTATTTAATTTTAGAGTATAGCTAAAGTTGACTAAATTTGGGTCTAATTTTGAGTAATCAATTAAAAAAATGAGATTTATTTTCTATAGAGTTGATATTTTTTTTTTACGTAGTTACCAAAAGTTAAAAGATTGTTTTGACTAATTTCTCCCTTAAATAGCTACCGAATCTTAGATAAGTATGTTGATAATGTTTTTGTTATTTAACCCCGCAAACAAAAATAATTGCGATTTAAAAGCCAACAACAAAAAAAACTGACAATCATATACCTATAACCGTAAAAAAGTTTATAACAATCAAAATCAATCAAGACTAATGGACCAGAGACTATGTTTTAGTAATCCAAAGTTTTAGTCTCTGGACTAATGAACCAGAGACTAATGAACTCACACAACTATTACGTTTTTTTAGGAAATGGTTCAGTATATATTACAAGTCCCACCGTAGCTATATTTGGTGTTTTAATAGGAACATCAACTACTATTAAGTTGAAGACACTATAAGGAATTACAAAGGTGTAGATTATTAGCATACAAATTAATTATTTAACCAACTAATGCTTCTTCCTTAATTAAGTTCATTTGTATATAACATTAAGGCTAAGCTAAGCCATAAATTTCATCTTAGATCTCCAAGACTCAATCCAAGACTTTTGAGAAGTATAGGGATTTTGTAGTGGGTAAAAAACCTAGTCGGGCCTAAACCCGAAATGAATCCAATTATCCATCGTTTAAGTCCAAATTTGAAAACTCCTCTGTTTTTTTTAAATCAGTGGGTGGATTTCAGTTGACATGTGGATGGATACTCCGAACTTGTTTTTTCTTTGTTTTTCTTTCTTTGAATTTATGCTTAGTTACCATGTATTTGTATTTTGTACTCCTACTCTTTTTATATTCATATAAATCTTACTATATTTATTCAACTAAATTCCGTTTGTATTTACAAAAACTGTATAATACAATTATTTTGATGTAAACTACCTAAAATTTGCTAACAACTAAAAGTTTTGATGCCATTGATCAAACTGGGTGGGATGGATTCTGTTACATATTGGTTACTGTTATTGGTTATTATAAATCGAAACACCAAAGCCAAACACATGTTGATCAAGTTATCATCGACATTACTCATAATATCACTGTTACTCTGAATTCAAAGTACTTAAGAGTTTTCAATGTTTTTTTTCTTTTGGCTATGACAAAATTAAGAGTGTTATAAACTATATTATAAGCTTGGAGGTAACAAGTACTTTATTATGAGGAGAATCAAAAGGAGAAGAGATCTAGAAGATGAGTGTATGGATTTGAGAGAGAAAAACTTGAGAGAAACTTAGAGAGATAATAAGACTTCTCACTGTACATTTTTTTCTTCTACAAAACTCATATTTATAGAGGAAGGAGACAAAGACAAGCATATAGGGGTTGGTGATAAGTTGTGAATCAAGTAAACAAGTGTCACATGCATTGCATGAGGAGGGACACTTGTTGTGATGGATTGCATGAAGGAGAGACATTTGTGGTGATGTATACTCACACAGTTTTATAACACCCCCCCCTTGAGTATCCATCACTAGTGATGAGTTACATACTGCCTCATTAAAAACCTCATAATGGAAAAACCCAATGGGATAAAAACCATGTCAAGGAAAAAAAAAGTACAGTAGTGTAAACTCCCCCTCTAAAAAACTTTACAGATCTCGTAGATGCCGCATTCCAATACTATGAATATGCTTTCTCAATGTTGAAGTAAGAAATAATTTTGTAAATATGCTTCGTAGTTTTCAACGAATAGTGATGCAATCTCCACCTGAAACATATGAGTCTTGTTCTCTTCATCATTGACATTCTCATTTTGAGGTCGATCTTTTGTGTGTTATTTGCTACCTCGTTAAAAACCTTGTCATGGAAAAATTCATTGGGATAAAAACCATGATAAGAGAAAAAGAGTACAGCCACGCGAATCATCATATTCTCCCCCTGAAAGTATCATCTTCAATAGATGCATTTTGATATGAATGAAGTAGGCACCTTTGTAAGTACATCTGCTACATTATTACTTGAGTTGATGTATTGGCTATCAACTTCCTTATTCTTATCAAATTCTTGGCCGTAAGAGAGGAATATGTCTTGTTTTGTCGCTCTTCGTGTAACTTCCTTTGAATTGGACGACATATGCAATAGAGTCTTCAAACCGTGTTGTGACTATCTTGGTTGCTTCCTGCTAACGGGTCTCAACAAGCATTAACTAGCTGATGTCGATCAAACCCTCTGTTTGAAATTCTTTGTCAACATGTTACGAGGCTCCAGTCTTAGGCGGGTAACTATTGGTTGATGTTCGGACATCATTTGAGCCATTAGGGATTCTCGATATGGCATATGAAGCACAACTATTTGGCATGAATCGAATAAGCGATGGCCAAAGTCTATCACTGAAACGTCATAAAGTTGTTGTTTTGCGATATATCTTTATATTGATCCGATATAAATCTTCTATCTACAAAACCAACTAAACCAAACTTGGGGGTTCCAAAATATAATAAACCCAAGTTAATCATACCTTTGCAATAGAATATATGTTTTAACTCATCTCAAAATCTACTCATAGAGAATGAGCTATATGCTGCAAAGAGATTAGTAGAAAATGCTATGCACAATTCATAAAATATATAACGTCAGCATTTATATATGATTTTATATGACTATATATATATATATATATATATATTTTTGACTTCTATTAGAAGTGATTATTATAACATCTATTTCGAAATATGTTTCCAAGATCTCTTTTTTTCAAACCTTTAAGGGTTTTGATGATCATCAATGAGTTCTCGAGAACATAATTATGATATCATATATTTTTCAGGATAAGCTCTTCAAGCATCCCATAAGGCATATTTCAAGCCATTCATATAGCATTTGTTTTGTTTGATAGGGTATTTTAACAAAACATGGCGCGACACACCATTTTGTTATATATCATTATACCTTTTTGATTCTTGGACCACTAGTCCAAAAAATACTCGTTTTTCATACTAGTTTATATAAACTTGACTACCTCTTTTATTGGCCAATATATATCTCTATACGCTCACAGAGCGGAGATTTATGATCCTCATTAATAACATTACGCTATACAATTTATTGTCGACATGTATGTCTTTGGTTCCATATTTTTCGTAATGACATGGTTAATCGAGATCTCTTTAATCATTATATAAATGATTTTATACATGTACATGATTTCATTATTAACCATATCAATCGGTTTCTCTACTCCTCTAGAGAAGTATCTTGCTCCTTTTTATGATTCTATATGCTCCTCTCTAGGAGTCTATTAGCTCTTCTTAAAGATTCTATCTACTCCTCTTTAGGAGTTTATTTGCTCCTCTTTTGAGAGTATAATCTTCTTTTTAATTTGCTCATTTTTCTTTTCAAAGATTTTATCTTTCTTAGGAACCAAAGTAGTCTGTCATGTTTCTTATGTATCATAGACTTAGTATGTCATCCGTCAGAGACATATTTTGTTGGAGCAATTCTAACTGCGATGTGAGATTTCTCATAACTACAAGTTCATATTCATTTATGTGAGGATCAATAATTATATGAAATCTCATCCATCAGCTTTTTTGCATTTGATTTGCAATATATATTTTGAATAGTGATTTGTTGAACTTTTGAACTTTCAAGTTCATATTCATTAGTTTCATTTGTTCAAAGATCCAAAACTATTCGATGATTCTCCCATAATGAAGGGGAACTTTTATCATCCAACTTGATGATATGCAAATCTTGCAATACGCATATCTCTCATAAGATGGCTCTATATTATTAGAGCGGAGATCCATCTCACGCAACTATATATTTCATCCTCTTTGGATGATATTTTTATGTGGTGTAGAGGAGCATTTACAATATATATCACACACCCATAATATTCAAAATGAGAAATATTTAATCTCCAACCATGATATATAACATGGGATAATTTTTTCTTACGAACCGTTGGCCTCATATATATGATATTTTACATGCAAAGTTGCATGTTCCATGTAAAAAAATAGAGACTACATCACCATGAATCATTTTGCAATCTCTTGGAGTTGCACTATGAACGATTCATTATAGCTCATTTTGAGAGTGATTATCATGGATGTTACACTTTATCACATGTGACACATATGTGATAAATTATGGGATATGACTTCAACAAAGTTATATCGCTATGGGGTGTCAAATTCACCAAAGTTTATCGAATTATTGTCAATTTGGGATTCTTTAATTCTCCCCCTCGAGATGGTAACTCTTAGAGTTCATTCATCTCGTACTGAATCCCACTTAAAGATCAACAACATACCAATTTTGGTCCCCTTATAAGGACGTGGGTCTAGTATCATCCCCTCTCAAGATGATGATTATTCATCTTGCACCGAATCTTACTTTTAGATCGGTTGTATTCGGGGTTTAATATGGAGAGTAGAAAAGAAATGAACCATCATATATATAAAATGAGCTTGTTAAACTGAAAGAATGGTGATTGGACCAACATTATATGATTCTAGAGGCATAGCCTATCACATAGTTAAAGAGGAGGTATACAACCATCGACTCCAGAAATAAGAAATAGAATTTTAAAATTAATTTTAATAAATTGATACAAATATAATATAAATTATATTACCTCAGAAAATGTGAATGGAAGCATGCAATGTTTGAATAAGCTTCCTTTTCTTTTCATAAATTCCAATGATATTTAATATTATTTATAGATCACGATCATTTACTATTATTTTGCCATCTTTGTTTTTGCATGATATAATTATATATACATGCGTGTCTCCAATATGGTCGAACATGCGATACCATGTTTATTTATTGTCTCAATATAATAATTTTCTGCAGAAAAAATGTCTTTGAAACTCCATGAGTTTATTTGAGACCTTGGAGAACACGAGACATCGATAATTATGAATCTGATATCTTTGGAAGTCGAGAGACAAACTCATCTAGACTTTCCAATTATTTTTTGCACTGTCTAAAATGTATTGACATGTGCTTAATATATTCTCATAAGAGAAATATATTTTTGATTATAAAGACATTTCATTGTTTTTAAATCTTATATAACACATATAATTATTTTTTACGAATAAATAAAATTAAATAAACAAACATATAAATTCAGAAAATAAAATTAAGAGCTATAGCCTTATATATAAAAATTTAATAGACATAATTTTTCTTTGATCATAGAGTAGGCAGAGCCTATCATATATAATGATCAATCCAGAAAAGATAAAGCTTTTTATTTGATCATTAATGAGGTTGACCTCTATATGTATAACGATCAGTCCGGAAATGACATAGCCTTATATTTGATCGTATATAAGACAAAACCGATCTTTCCGGAAAGGATATAGCCTTTTGTTAGATCGTGATGGAATGACGAAGCCTACTATATCAAATGATCAATCCAAATATTATATAGCTTTATACATGATCGTAAAGGAGACAAAGCCTACCATATATAACGATCTGTCTATCTGGAAAAGACATAGTTTTTATTTGCTCGTGAAGGAGGCAAAGCCTACCATATATCTAACGATCTATCCGGATATGACTTAGCTATAGATTTGATCGTAAAGGAGGGAACGCCTACAACTTATGACGATCAATCCGGAAAAGACATAATTTCATGATGTCTATAATATTTATGTTCTATAAACATAATTGAAACAATATAAACTTACTTACCTCGTAAAAACTCCAGCGGTAAAGACATCGTGCTGATAACGTGTTATGAACTATATTATAAGTTTGGAGGTAACAAGTATTTTATTATGAGGAGAATCAAAAGGAGAAGAGATCTAGAAGATGAGTGTATGAATTTGAGAGAGAAAAACTTGAGAGAAACTTAGAGAGATGATAAGACTTCTCACTATACATTTTTCTCTTCTACAGAACTCCTATTTATAGAGGGAGGAGACAAAGATAAGCATAGAGGGGTTGGTAACAAGTGGTGAATCAAGTAAACAAGTGTTACATGCATTGCATGAAGAGGGACACTTGTTGTGATGGATTGCATAAAGGAGAGACACTTGTGGTGATGTATACTCACACAGTTTTATAATAAAGAGGACGTTTTTTTATTTTTTGAGCAACAGACATGATAAGACATAAGTGTGCATAGTCTTTTTGAAACAAACAAAAAGTAGTAATCCAGGAGTTTTAGTCTCTCATTGAATAATTACTGTTGATGATAAGTATAATGTAATTGATAAACTCCACAAGCCATCACCAAAATGTACGTACCAAATATGAGCTCTTCAATTTTGAGACGTAATAATTTTTTCTGCACGCCCATACCAATAATAAAACTAAAATACAATCATCAGTTCATTAAGAGAGTAGATAAAGTTATGATTAATTAAAAAAATATGATTAAATAGGCCATCTCATACTCGTCAACTGCAAATGTTCAAAGGCCAAAGGCCAAACATCATGAACAACCAATCTTGGAGGAAACTGATTTTTTGTTTTCTCAAATAGATTGGTTGCTCATGATGTTATAACATCTACTAAATTTTTTTGGCCGACGAAAAATCAAATAACAACAGAAAGTGAAATAGGTTACTGGAGAGTGAATCCGAACGCCGGAGCCCAATAGTCCGCGCCATTGTCGCTACCAACTTGGAGTGTGCATGAGACTGGGACAAGACAAAGTCCTCTACTTCTCAAATCTTTCATTGGTTCTTCGTTAGGATTTGACTTTTGATTGTCCGTCGATGATGATGAAACTCCTCTTTTCATGCGATACTCATTTACAAGCTGATCACCAAATCAAAAAAGATTTCTTCAGCATATATATTTGGAAAAAAACATTAAAACTATAGTATAGTGTGAATGTTGGTGATAAAACGGGTCGGCCCGCTCCACAACAATCCAAAATTTTGTATATAAGGCTNCGCCCATACCAATAATAAAACTAAAATACAATCATCAGTTCATTAAGAGAGTAGATAAAGTTATGATTAATTAAAAAAATATGATTAAATAGGCCATCTCATACTCGTCAACTGCAAATGTTCAAAGGCCAAAGGCCAAACATCATGAACAACCAATCTTGGAGGAAACTGATTTTTTGTTTTCTCAAATAGATTGGTTGCTCATGATGTTATAACATCTACTAAATTTTTTTGGCCGACGAAAAATCAAATAACAACAGAAAGTGAAATAGGTTACTGGAGAGTGAATCCGAACGCCG
This sequence comes from Camelina sativa, assembly GCF_000633955.1. NCBI lineage: Eukaryota > Viridiplantae > Streptophyta > Magnoliopsida > Brassicales > Brassicaceae > Camelina > Camelina sativa. The sequence continues at coordinate 22,798,758 of NC_025685.1, forward strand.
GAGCCCAATAGTCCGCGCCATTGTCGCTACCAACTTGGAGTGTGCATGAGACTGGGACAAGACAAAGTCCTCTACTTCTCAAATCTTTCATTGGTTCTTCGTTAGGATTTGACTTTTGATTGTCCGTCGATGATGATGAAACTCCTCTTTTCATGCGATACTCATTTACAAGCTGATCACCAAATCAAAAAAGATTTCTTCAGCATATATATTTGGAAACAAAATATTTAAACTATAGTATAGTGTTAGTGTTAGTGATAAAACGGGTCGGCCCGCTCCACAACAATCCAAAATTTTGTATATAAGGCGGCTCAGCCCACACTACGCATAAGTAACACATATGGACAAAATGGTGATATTATTGGTTGCAAAAGTTGATTTAGATCGATCATTTGCCAAAAGATACTTTGATGAAGGAAAGTAAATATTATAAATAATTTTAAGTGGCTTTTTTTTGGGTATAATGAAAGGTAAATAGAGGACTGAAAAAGAAAGTTTGGTAATGTCATCTTTTTATTTATTTTATTGACCATACTTTAGTCATTTCACTTTTAAGAGAACAAACAATAGTATAGAGGAAAAGAAGGGTGATTTTTTTGGAATAAAGCTGTCAACTTTTTTTTTTTAATTAAGATTTGTGTTTAATTGATCCAATGAAAAGTAAAGTGCATAAAACTAGAAAATAATGCGTACCTGACCAGGGTCCTCGGGAAATATACCATTCAAATTTCCTTGAGCCTATACACATAATTAGGAATCAAATATAAATAGCAGTCAGATACATTTTAAAACCCCCATTATATGATGTGTAAGTAAAAAAACACATGCATGTAAGTGTATTATACATGTAACTAAGGTGGTTAATTTAATACTTACATGTTGGTGCATCATATTATTCCTCGAGGGAGTAGTACCAGCAAAGTATGGTAAACTTAGAGCCTGAACATTTTGAAAACAAACAAAATATTGAGAAGTTGTGCCAATTACTTATATTATTCTGTTCTAATAATTATTTTTAAAAAATTTGAATATAGAAGGAAAACAAAAAGAACTCCAGATAATCCATACTTGGGTTTCACACACGAATTATTTTTGTTTTAGTTGTGAGGGAAGATTCGAAAGAAATATTTGTCTTGAAATAAATGAAATAAGAAGCATGGTAGTTTGGAAAAGACAAGTCACCTCAACTTGACTGTGGAGGAATCTAATGTATCCAATAGCCTCCGACAAGACAGAAGCTGTGTCAGTCTGAAATAAAAGGGATCAATCAGCCAAACAGTGACAATTTAAATTTTGATGTAGAAATTAGAATTAGTAAAAGGAGATTAATAAGTAACTATACCTTGCCAAAGGGAGATACTAGCTGGTGAAGAGATGCGATTCTGCCTCCAAGTTTCTCCTTTCTTACCTTTGATAAGTGATAAACCAAGAGATCATAAAACATACTACAAAAATTGATATAAGGTTCAAACAAAAAAGAAAAGAAAAAAGAATGACACATTTTGATAACTGATCAAAATAATATATATAATATATATATATATATATATATATATCTGTGTTGTTACAACAATACGAATATTAATCTATAGACAGGACAAAATAAACAGAGCAAGAAGAGGAAACATAATTAACTTCGATAATTTATAAAAAAATTTGTTAGATAATGAAAGCTGAGCTAAAACTGAATCAAACTGAAAAACAGATTTAGTTTCTATATTTCATAAATAAAATAAAAACTAACAAAAAGGATTGCGTAACTACCGTTGAAATCATAGGAAAGAAAGAGAAAAAGAATAATGGGATCAAGAAGAAGAAGACACACGAGAAAGACAAAAATGTAACAATCACACACACATGCAGCTTATTCTGTGCCCATTCTCTTTTGTTTGTTTCTTATTCGCTTTGTGTTTGTGCATTTGTTTTGTAATTTAAAATGTCAGGAAGAGGTAGAAACAAACACATAGGGGTTTTAGTTAGTTACCTTGAGAGTTGATTGTGATGAAGGAACCTGAAGCTTTGGTTTCTTATTTCCAATAGAAGACCCAATCATCTCTGAGCTGTTACACTTCATGAACACAAATTGACAAAGAAAAAATAAAGAAAAGAAATGTTCATTGATATGAAAATATGGAGACTTTGATTTAAAATATTTGGTAAAGATTATATCTTCATCTGAATAGTTAACTCTTTCGACCAACCTCGGACAAGTTAAGACCATTGGGACGAATATTATTGTTGTTCTTGTTGTCTTCATTGGTGTTGTGAATTGTAACACATGACTTGTTTGGAGGTGAGTTCGGTGAGGACATTATTCCATAACCATTATTATTGTTACTCTCTTGTTTCATGGAAACTTGGTGCCTCAAAACTTGTTCTTCCCAATTCTGTATCTTCTTCTCTTGGTAACTATGCTGTTCATTTTGATGATGACGGTTCATCATCTCCATTTTCTCTTCCTCTCCCGTCATCAGTCCACCCCTTCATTCAAAGACACAATATTCATATTAGATCCTGTTTGTGTATATATATACAATACTATAAGTATATTATATATACATGAAAAAAAAACAAATTAAGGGGAAACTTCATAAGATCGAATTAGATTACAAAACAAATCCAAGAATTTAAAACCATTTACTTAGGAACACCTAACGAGAGAGAGATAGAGAGAGAAAGGGAGTTACATGAGGAGTTGACTAAGGCTCCATGGCTGGTCAAGAGGCAGATCACTCATTTCAAGCCAAGAAGAGACGTTAGGGTTACTATTAGGAGGAGGCAAAGAAGGTGAAGAAGAAGATGAAGAGGAAGTCGGAGAAGAAAAATAGTTCAGCAAGAGACTTGGAAGATAGTTAGCGGTTGCAGGTGGTGGCTGGTGAGTACTCATCAACGGCGGTGGTGGCGTCAAGCCGCCGCTGACGTTATTCCACCAATTAGGGTTTCCAGCCGCCGTGACGTGTTGTATCGGCGAACTCTCCAACACTCCTCTATTCATCGCCTCTCTTAGTTTCTAGTAAAAGAATTTGAAAATATTTTGAGATTTGTTGCTTCTCTATGCTTTTAGTTTGGCTCTAGTTTTTGGAGAAAAGGAAAGAAGAAGAGAGACAAACAAATTGAGCAATAGATAGATGTCAATGATGTATTTAACACCACCATTTGTCTCTCTCTCTCTCTCTCTCTCTCTCTCCACCTTTATCTTTTTTTTTTTTAAAGTATTGTTCATATTCGATATAACGATTAACTAATTCTGGATGAACAACCATAAAACCATTTAAAAATAATAATAATAACATTAAGTGTGTAATTAAGTTTATGTAAACCCATGGTTATAAATTACAGAAATTTGTTTACTAATTTAAGAAAGAAAATGGAGTATATCAAAATTCATTTTTGTATTTTAAACAAAAAAAAACATTTTTGAATACTTCATTTTTTCATGCTTTAGCTTTATCGTAAAGTAGGGAAGCAAAAGGTGCTTTTGTTGTTTCATCGAATTATGAGCTGAGAATCAAGAATGATAAAAAATTTTAATACAAAAAGAAAAAGATGGTTATTCGAATGGTTTTATATACGGTGTATAATACTCTCTCCGGTTCATAATATATGATGTTTAGAGAAGCATTTTTGTTTTATAATATATGATGTTTTCAATTTTCTATATAACTTGTAGATTAAATCTATATTTTATATTATGCAGTCTTATCCATGATTAGTTAAGCTGTTTAAAAATAATTTTTTCTTAATATGTGTGTTTTAACTAAAACATCCTATATTTTGAAACGGAGAGAGTATATTTTAATATATACATATATTTTTGACATTTTCCGCATATTATAAGTGTCTTGCATAGTTTTAATATATTTTAAACCCTTTTAATTCCATTTAATTGATTCACTTTCTGTCACTTAATTACTAAGTACTAGTTTTTTATATGGTAAATTCCTTTAATTTAAATTAGTTAAGCTTTTTATCCTGATTTTATTCATATACTCCCTCCGTTTCAAAATATAAGATGTTTTAGAGAAATTTTTTGTTTCATAATATATGATGTTTTTAAGTTTCTATGCAACTTTTATATTAATTTAGTATTTTATATAATGGAGTATTGCTTCTGATTGGTTGAAATTGTTAAAAGTAAAGACTTCTTAATCTGCGTGTTTTAGTTAAAACATCATATATTTTGAAACGGTGGGAGTATAATCTCTCTATCAAACCAATGTGTAGATAACTAAATAAAAGTTTTCTTTGTTGGTGGTGACTTAAATGGATCGACGTTTGTTGCGTAGGGTTTTATACGTACGCATCCATCCACTAAATAGGTACAAAGCTAATTGCGTTAAAATGAGTCAAAAGTTCATCTGAGTTTTCGTTACATCGGATCATCAAGTTGTAATTGTTCATATAAGCTTTTTAGAAACATCTTACTTCTTTTTTTTCTTACGAATAACAAAAAGTAACTACAATAGTGTATGTGGCTCTGTCTTGATATCATTAATCCCATTGGGGAAAACAAAACATTCCCTTTTACCAAATAAATCACCAGATCATTTTATAGTTAGTGATTTAAACTGGTATAAGATCATAGAGTACCTGTATGTACTGGTATAACTGTCTTATTGATTGTGTGATTTATACACATGAAAAAAAAAACGACCTAGCTAAAAAAATATGTTATGGTAACAACATTTCATGTCTATGTAAGACATGAATAAAAGTAGAGTGTGTATGTATATATACATGAATTAAAGTAGAGTTTAGTGACCAAAAATAAATAAAAATGAAAGCAGAGTTTCCATTTCAAAGAAAATTGTTTTTCAATATAATCCCCCATAAGATAAGTATTGCTTTTTTTTTTGTTCAAAAGATAAGTTGTTTAAGATATAATTTGTATCTTTGCTTCTAGTTGAGTATTCTTAATGGCTACCTCTTTGAACTTCATGTAACATAAACAAGTTTTTTCTTCTATCTTTGTATTTCTAATAAAGCTTATCCATAATCAACTCTTTTCATCTCAAAGTATACTATATATATAGATATGTTTTATAGTATACTCTTTTCACATGGACTATAGTTTTGTTTTTGCTATTTTAAATATATACATATATATGTGTGTGCGCCCATTTTGTAATATAATTAATTAAGCTTATGGTATGCCAGTATGGGATAGAGTAGGGAAAAATAAAAATATTAAAGGTACATATATTAATACTCCATTTTGAAGTATTATGAACCTCTGGTTTTTAAGGGAGGAAATATTTTTTGATAAAAAAACATAGGGTGAACGAAAAAAAGTAAGATGTACATGTACTTAGAAATATTTTTTTTCCCACTCACGCAGAATATGATTAAAGCATGATTTCATGGTGACGCATTCAATCACAACTTGAAGGCGAAACGGTGAATTCGTTTTCGTTTACAAAACAAAATTAAAATATACTACGATTATACCGTAATTTAGTTTTTTTCTTCATTTTACACCAAAAAACTACATTTTTCGAAGGAGTCAATTTCGAGAATTCGTCTCAGAACTCCCTAAAACATTTCTGACAATCTCAAAAATCCCTCTCTTTTTTTGTCTATTTTTTGATTTTTTTTTTTAAATCAAGAAATCAGTGTTTTACTTTAGTGTCCAAAGAAAACTAAGATAATTACAAAGAATACCTGAGTCTAACCAAAAGAAATCGGATCGGATCTAATACCCGAGAAACTGAATCGGTATCTTTTAAAAAAAAACTGTAAAATTTATGTTTAAAACCGCTCTCTCTCGTCTTTCTTCGGGAAACTCGAATCGATTTGGGTGAAACTGTAGAACTAGGGTTTTCTCGTTTTCTTTCAATCAACCAAAAATCGAGTAAGAAGATGGTGAAAACAAGGGGGGGTCGTGTGAGGAGGAGTGAGCGTTTGAAAGAGAAGAAGATCTCACAAGGAGATGGTGGTTCGAAAGCAAAATTCGATTCGCCGGAAGTAGGTGTGTCGGGTTTGAGTCCGGCGACAGTAGGAGGAGAGAGAGCTTTGAGTACGGTGGCAGAAGAAAGTGAAAGTCGAGTTTCGGAGGAACCCAATCCGGTGGTCGAAAGAGAAAATGCGAACGAAGGAGAGAAAGCAAAATCCGGTACTCCGGAATCAAGTAATCAAGAAGAAGATGATGAAGAAGGAGGAGATAACGAGAGATCTACTTCTGTGGAATCAAGAGATGGAGAAGAAGAAGAAAACGATGAAGTGGAAGAAGAAAACGATGAAGGAGAAGAAGGTGAAGAAGGGGAAGAAAAAGACGATGAAGGGGAAGAAGAAAACGATGAAGGAGAAGAATCGGAAGAAAAAGACGATGAAGGAGAAGAAGGAAACGATGAAGGGGAAGAAGAAAACGATGAAGTGGAAGAAGAAAACGATGAAGGAGAAGAAGGTAAAGATGGGGAAGAAAAAGACGATGAAGGGGAAGAAGAAAATGATGAAGGAGAAAAATCAGAAGAAAAAGACGATGAAGGAGAAGAAGAAGAAGAAGATAAGGAGGGAAGTTCGAACTCGGCAGGTAACTCGAGAAGGAGTACAAGCGAAAGTGAGAGGGAGCACGAGGAGCACAACGATGCAAGTGTAAGTACAACAAGTCTGTTTCATTCTTTCAGAATTGAATTGGAATTTGAAATCGATATAGTAGAACTGGTAGAACTGGTGCAACTAATGGGTGTAGAACTAGTAGAACTGGTACAACTAGGTGGTGTAGAACTAGTAGAACTGGTACAACTAGTTGTTGTATAACTGGTATAACTCATGTAAAACTGATATTGTTGCAAGAATCAGAGGAGGAAATAGAAGCGATGCAACCTTTAGGTATGCATTTTGAGCCTAGTCAGTACAACAAGAAAATCAAGCTATCGACAAGGTGTCATATTTTTGAAACTGTGGAAACGCTGGATAATTTAGAGCATCCATTGACTAGTTCTGAGAGGGATTGGTTTGAGAAACATCCACAATTCAAGCACATTTTCCACATGCCAAGGGAACCAAACCACAAGCTTATGGGAATGTGGTTGCTCTTACTTCGAACGGCTAAAATCGAAAAAAAGAAGGAAGCATGGTTTGTTGTGAATGGTGTTCCAATCCGGTATGGTCTGAGAGAACATGCGTTGATGTCTGGATTAGATTGTCGGTGCTATCCACTTGATTATAAGGAAGCCGGCGGTATCGAGTTTCGAAGGAAGTATTTTTTACGAAAAAAAAAGATTACACTTCAAGATGTGAGGGGAAAGCTAATGGTAATGCAACCAGATCGTACTCGTGATAGGTTGAAGATGGCGGTTCTCTACTTTTTAGGAAGCATCATTGTAGGCCATACAAAAGACTCGGGGAAAGATGCTGCGGGTATCGATGATTTTGTTGTAAGAGCAGTGAATGATCTAGGTTTTTGTGTGTCTTTTCCGTGGGGGAGATTATCATTCGAGAAAATGCTAGAAGAGATTTCCCATACAATGAGGCATTTTGATGGGGTCGTGCATAAAGAGAATGTGATATGGCCTGTTCCAGGTTTCTGTATTCCATTGGAGGTTAGTTAGTTTAAAATTTGAATTTTTCTCATTGTTGATATTTCTTATAAGTGAAGCTGATTTTTTTTTTTTTTTTTGTGTTGTGTAGTTTTTACTATTTGAGGCAGTTCCAATTTTGGCAAACACTTACATTGACCAAATTTCTGAGGCGGATGCAAGTTGTCCTAGGATGTGCAGAAAGAAATTTAAGAGTACCGGTCAGAAAGGTTTTCCTCTAAAGAATATAGGTGATACACTTGGTACAACAAAGGTTAGTCATCCTAACCATTGAAATTATTAATCATTTGAATAAATTGGTTTGTAATGTATCTAAAGTAGGTCGTTTACACAGGCAATTGCTAGTGTGATCCCTCATATTGATGAAGAAATTCCTCTTCTCGATTTAATCATGGAAGAAGCTGAGGAAGACGATACCCATGATGTCGTAGTTGCCAGTTGGATGTGGCGCCTTCGTAGAGGACTACCTGTACTTTTGGAGGAGATGTACACAGCCGATGTGGCTACTCGTTCAGGACAAAATGATGCGAATGAGGAAATAGACGCCAATGAACAACCGAGAGAAGATACTATTGAGTTGGTGGATCTTCTAAGGACCATGAAGCAGGATATGAAAACTCAGTTCGATAACATTTCGGTGAAGATTGATGGTCTTGAAAAAAGGATCGAACCGTTGGAAGTATATGTGAAAGAGCAAGAGAAATCAAAGGTAATACTTCGTAATACTATAGTAATACTTGGTAATACTTCGAAATCAAAGGTGTTAACAAAATTTGGTTTCATGTCAGTCGCATGTAGATGATGAGCAACCGAGTACTTCACAAGAAGGAGGGAGAGGGACGAAGAGAAAAAGGTCTAAGAAGTAGTAAAACTATGTTATTTTCTATGTAAAACTTAATTATTTTGTGATTGGTACTGGTATTACTAGTAAAACTATGTAAAACTACGTTATTTTCTTGGATTTGCCGTTCGTATTTTTGGTAAAACTACGTAAAACTAAACAAAACTAGAGAATTCATATAAGAAAAATATAGAACATGATTCAATTCAAGAAGGAGGCATAATCCTAGAAGTCACATAAAAGAGAGATAGAACATCATGATTCAACAAGAGAATTCAAGGAAAAGATAAGAAACAGAAACTGATTAAACAAGTTTTAAACCAACGTAGAATGAGATCAACTCATATAATATCAATCGAAACACAACCTATCCAGGAGATCGACTCGAGTGGTAAGCAACGCCACCTCCTCCCTTAGTTTGGCAATCTCATCACTCTTCTCCTTAAGCTGCATCTGCAAATTATAGATCTGAGTATGATGGGGTTCAAATTCCTTCAATCTCTCCCAATGGTTATCAACATCCTTCCTTAAGGTTTGGGTTTCTTCTTCAATTGCATCAGCCCAATTTTTCCGCCTGTGCAATCCATCATCCTGCAAAATATATCAACGAACAGACATCATACCCATGTCTCTCAATTGTATTTGATTTAATTTAATTTACCTTATACTTAACGCAAGTAAACCATCTCTTTTTCTCTGTTTCTGTTGGAGAGATCTCATTGACGATTCGTTCGCCACATGGGCAAATTCGAGGCATGCCCAAATCACCATCGGCTATGGCTTGTCGTCACGCTTCTAATTTCCTCGCCCTCTTCTGATCAGCATAGTATGGGTCAGCCTCAAATTGTTCCATAGTTTGAGAAGGAGAGAAATAGATCTAGAATTCGACTTTGAAGATGAGAGAAGGAGAGAAGGTGTACTTTAGGTTTCGAAGAAAATGAATAAATGGATATGTGCGTTCACACTGCATTAGGTTTCGAAGAAAAACGAAATTCTGGCCACGTGTAAAAGATGTGTGCGTTCACACTGCGTGTTCACACACAGTTTTACCGATTAATGCAGTTGCACTAAACTTCCAAATAGTTGTACTTTAGAGGTTTCTCAGTTTAATTAGTTATACTAAACCTTAGCATTAGTTTTTTTAGTTTTACAGTTGATTAAACTTAACTAACATACAATTACAAGCTTTTTGCAACTTCATAAGTTAAAAGTTATAATTCTATAACTTTTTCATGCTTTTGTGGTAATTATTTACAAAGTAACATTAAAAGTGTAAGGAAACATTTGTTGAGATTCTTTCATAAATAATTTAAAATTAGTAGATTTTCGAAAATTATTCACCTATAGTAGAAACCTATGTAGAACATTTATACACATGTATTATACAATATGTATTGGTTTTAGGTAGTACCAATTTTATTATTTTTACCAGTTTTATCTTAGTTGTGCCAGTTATACTCTATTATATACACATGTTGAAAGAAGAAAACATTAATAGACTTCAAATTAAGTTTCAAATTAAGTTTCAAACCAATTTTTACATTAAGTTTCAAACAAAACACAATTGATACATGAAGAGGTGAATCAAACATGAACATTATCTCCAAATAACAACCATTGGAGTCCTTGTCTCCGGCGCCTTTTATTCTGCGTCCTAGGTCGAGTCTTTGGTCGTTTTTCTCCAGCAGATGCATACCTTTTTGTTTTCTTTCTTCCCCCTTTTATTTTCCGATTCGGAGGCATGATCTGCATATCTTGGACTTCATCTAGGACATCCCATCGAGACTTATCAGGTACTAAATAAATTGTCCTGCAATATGCAATTGCCCACAGCTCCGTCCAATAATACTTAGAACACAACTCATGTAACTCGATATCCTTACCTCCATATTTTTGGAATGTAATGAAAGACGCCAATGCATGCACACAAGGATACTTTTGTATATCGAAAAACCTGCAACTGCAACTTCTCAATCGCAACTTCACCAAATAAGGCTTTCCGTCACTGTCAATGACATTGTATTCAAGTTCGAAACCATTTAGCTCTATCACCTTTAGTTTCTCAGCAGTTGCCCATAAATCATGTAAGTAGTTCTCCACTAAAGGCACCAATTTATTTGCGACTGATCCAGACACAACATCTTTCCGATGTTCATTAAACCATTCAGAGAATTTTTTAAGTATTGCATCAAGCATGGGTATCAAGGAGTACCTCCTTGCATCTTTAAATACGCTGTTCAACGATTCAACACAGTTGCTTGTGTCTAGGTTGTATCTATCTCCTGGAAAAACACATCTTGCCCATCTTTCTTTCTGGGTAGATTCTTCAAGATACTTGGCAGCAGAAGGATATCTTGTCGTAAAAGAAGCGTAAGCAATGTTGAACTCAGCCACTGTGTAAAACCTACTACACTCCATGAATCTCCATGCAACAACGTCTTTGTTGACGTTACGAGCATAACCTTTCACATTTTGGGATAAATGCCATATACAAAAACCATGATGAGCTAGAGGATACACATTAGCTATGGCTGTAATGAGACTTGTATTTCTGTCAGTCATAAATACGATTTCAGAAGAATCCCCAACAACGGTTTTCAACATCTCCAAAAACCAATTCCAACTTGCATCATTCTCACCATCAAGAACACCAAACGCCAAGGGATAATGGTGACGGTTAGGATCTTGAGCCGACGCAAAAACAAGAACACCCTTATATCCGTTCTTTAGAAAAGTTGCATCCATAGTTATAACTTTCCTCATGACTTTAAATCCTTCAATGCTAGCTCCCAAAGCTATGAACAAGTACATGAATTTATTATTCTCATTGCAATGCACATATGATCTTGTACCATGATTAACCTTCTCTAACATGTGCAGATAACATCGCAGCATCTTGTAGCTTTCTTCTGGGCTACCTTTCAAATCAGTAACAGCTTGATTTTTCCCTCTCAACGCCGTGGAATATGATATATCAACACCTAATTTTGTCTTGACAAGATCCATGATAATTTTCGGAGGTGGAGTTTCCATTTGCCCTGGATAATCACCATGTAAAAGAGAAGCAACTAATTTTGGAGTGCCTTGTCTCTTACTGTTGCTTGAACTTTGACTAGCCCGAGAGCATGTATGCATCTTGTTGTGCCTTCTAATCGAGAAAATATCTGTATCTCGAATCCTACCACCTCGTAAACCCCAGTTACATCCTTCTTTAGGACATTTGACCACATAACGCACCTTGTCCGACTTTACTATTTCAAAACTAAAACAGTTAGCGAATGAAGCTCTATCCACCACATCTTGCAATGCCTTCTTGTTTGGAAATTCTTGAAGTTTAGTCAGATCCAAACCGTCATCCCATGGTTCAATATACTTACCCGGTTCTACAACAGGGCGTGGCTCAGTATATTCATCACCTTCATCACGTGATTCAGCTTCACCCTCTTTATTAGAATCACCCTCTACAGCCTTTTCTTTGCCTACGTAGACAACAATGGCGTTAGGTCCGATTTCACCATCCTTCGCATGTTGGTTTTCAAAGTTCATACCGACAGAACTTTGGTCCACTATGGGCATTGTGGGCACTGTGGGCGCTATGGGAACTTGCTCAGGCTGAGGCTCAGAAGGGATGACATTCACAAACAACATACATCTTCGCTTCTCATAATTAACAGAGTCTAGATAAACATTAACATCCTCATCATCATTAAGCTCACAATGCTCAACTGTTTCTACCAGTAGTGGCTTGTAGCTCAGCTGCAACTGAACGTTACTTTCAACAAACCCAATCTTCCTTTGTATCCTTGCTTTTAACATCAACAATGTTATATTCCTCTTGAACATTATACTATACATGCGTCCTTCAAATTTAAAATGTAGGCTGACGTTCTCGCATATTGTATCCTGCCAAACCAACCAATATAAAAAAATCATAATTAGTACTACTACTAGTTTTACTAGTTTTACTAAATATACCCTTATTACCAGTTTCACCACATTCTCTCTCTCCTATCAAAATCGACTCGAATGGTAAACGAGTTCTAATCGAAAGCCAAATCCATTTCTTATCTAATAGATAGCTCAATCGACCAATAAACCTTTGTAAAACACCCAATGTGCTAAGCTTTCTTCGATCTAAATCCAATTGAATTTCTGAATTTACAAATCAAAAACAATTTCAACAAAAAGCTACTCTAATGAGAAGTAACGCACCTGCATTTTGAAGAACAACTTGATTCAAGTCGAGTTGGTGAAGAACGACAGCAGTAGGAGCTCCGACGACGGAAGAATAGCCGGCGGCTGGGTTGAGAGGTGAGTAACCAGGTCGGGTTTCTCGGGTTGAAAGAGAGCTCCGACGAACAACTTGATTCAACTCGATTTGGTTAATAACGACAGCAGTGGGAGCTCCGACGTCGGAAGAATCGCCGGCGGCTAGAATGAGAACTTACTTGTCGGGTTTCTCTCGGGTCGAAAGAGAGATGGGTTCATTTTTTTTCAAAAAAATTTAATCTAAATCAATTAAATTGTAAGGCTAAAATGGTCTCACCACCTCTTATTAGAAAAAGTGAGGGTATAAAGAATACAGAGGGAGATAAGAGATTTGTTTTACTCTAAGAGAGAGTTTTGAGATGTTTACTCGTCAATTTCTAGGGTTTGGAGATCCCTCTGTCTCTCCCAAGGACTACAATTTCCAAGAAATTCTACATCGACTATTATATAAAGAGGTCTTTTGGCAATATAGTATTACTATTATACTACACTATACTAAAAGAAAACAATCCAAAATTAAAAAATTCTAAATAATGAGTTTAAACGATATTAATAACCAACCAAAACAAAGCTTTGATCAATATGTTGAATTATATGTACATAATAATTACATCTCTTAGCATAATTAAGATGAGACAAAACAAGAAGAAGAGTTCAGGTGATGCTGGATCATACTAAACACAAATGGTAATTAGACTTCTTTAAAGAAAAAGAAAAAAAGAATAAAACCAGATGTCGGTAGCCATTATCAAACATAAATGGTAGATAAAAATGTTTTGAAAAAAAAGGAAAAGGTTAAACCCTACGCTATTTTTAATAATATATTGACATCGTCTTTCTCACAACATAGTTTGCTTTGGAATGTAAAAATCAATACCAAATTAGTAATTAAAGAAAAGAGGTAGAGAATTAACCTCGTGAGATGAAACAATATATACTAGTAGTATATAGTATAAGAAAAAAGGTTTTAACTTTTAAGGCCAAGGGGAATGATGAAGAATGAAGCATGCTTTGTCCGTACAGTCCAAAATCTTTGTCGGAGACGATGTGTCGTTTCTTCTCAAATTATATTCTCTTCCTAATGTTATGTTTCATCGATCTTATTTTCTTTATAATAACTAAATATTATACATATTATAGCTGTTCTCGTTTTCCATTTTTAATAGAGTAGATATAATTTTGTTTGTTTTTAAACAGCGACATTAGTTTTTGCATAACAAGCAACTGAATTTTCTCTAACTAGATTTGGAGACATTTTAATATATCGGATTCTAAAGATGTGTCTTATGGATTCTAAAGATGTGTCTTACTTACTGATTTATCGTAGTTTTTAGGTGTTTTTAGTTATGATATAAATTTTATTTATAGAATCTTTTTGGTGTTTTTAGAGTTTTTTTGAATATTTGCAGGTTTATGTACGTTTTGGACTTATTTGTAAATTTTGGAGCATTTTGGAGCACCGGGAGGAACAATGCTGAGAAAACGAACTTAGAGAGCAGAATTGGTGTGGTGCATTGATTGATGCAGACCCTGTGTCGAGCGACACGTTAATCTGACGACAATTGAAAATTCCATCTTTTTGAAGTTCATAAAATTTCCAAATTCGGCCCAAAAATTCTCCTTATTTACAATTAAGGTCAAATTCGTGTTTTACAGTATAAATAAGTTTTAAGGTCATTTTTTAGACATATGCTTTATTTTTGCAAAACCCTGAAAGATTTTTAAAGAGTTTTTGGAAAGAACAATCAAGACTCCTTGGGAGAAGATTCAAAACTCCTTTACTTTTTCTTCTAATTTTTTGTGCAATTTATTCAAATTTTTTTTTTTATCATCAATGATGTATGAGTAGTTTGCTTGTTAGGTCTAGGGATTCTCATAGAGTTTTTTTATGGTTTTTTAGATCTGTTGATTTCTTGGGATTCTTATTATTCTGTGATCTTCATCTTTGATTGTTCTTCATATTAATTCTTGATTGATCACCTAGAATTAATACTATAGGAAAATAAATTGATATGAGAATATAATTGATTTTCCTGATAAAATCTTTGATAAGCAAAATTATTTTTTGCAAAGAAATTTGAATTAGTGAATTTGTGAACTAATCTAAACTTGGTTTTATTGCTGGTTTTAACTTGAATTTTACAAAGAGGTTTAGATTTTCGGGTTTTAAACTTAGATAATATTTGCAGTGAGAACTGTTTTGTTTTACAATAGGGTTTAGAGTTAAAGATCTGATTTTAATTGATTGAATCCTGATTTATTGATTGATTTGGTATTGCAGAATTTCTTGAGATTATTCCATAGGCCTAGCTTTTGTTCCATCTGAATTTACACAACTTTAATTTATTTTTGCATTGCCTTTTAATTTAATTCAAATTATTCTATTTAGCATAATTAAAAATTATTAAGTCTATTGTGTAATTTTGAGTTCTGTGAATTCGACCCCTAGAGTATTACAACTGTAAGGCTATTAGTATTATTAGACTAAATCAAATTTTGGCGCCGTTGCTGGGGACTCTTTTGATTCACCATTAGATTAACATCTTTGATTTAGTATAAATTTTTATTTTCATTTTACTAATACGCTTTTTGTTTCTTTTTTCGTGTGTGTTTAAGGTATATGCCTCCTAAGCCTAACACCAAGAACAATAAAACTGGTCCGATTGTGAAGCTTACGAACCAATAGTTGGGACAACTAGAGCGTGAGAACAGAAAAACAGCAAAATCTTCAAAGATGGTCAATCCAATCATTCTGAGATTTGATGAGGCTGGAGTTCTGAGGGATCAAGAGGGTCATATGCGCCACGAGCAAGGCCAGAAACTTGATGCTGAAGGGAGAGTGATTCCTAAAGAAATCGTTGTTGTCGACGAGAATGCACATTGCATCGATCGACGCTGAGGTGACATCGATCGACGCAACCTCGATCGATACTGGTGCGGATGGAGCTGGAGTGAATGGAAACAATCCGCATAATGTTCAGGGTCGACGGGACAATAATGGAGAGCTTGTCAGACTCTTGCGGACTTCAACAGACCAGACTTTGAGGATATAGTCATGATTGTGTCTCCTCCATTTATGAGGAATGATTTTGAACTGAAGCCTGCCTACTTTTCTCTTGTTGGACAAAGATATTTTCAAAATTTGCCACATGAGAAGCCTCTGGACCATATTGAGCACTTTGAGGATATAGTCACAAGCATTAAGGCAAATGGAGTAACATGGGACTATCTCTACTGCAAGGTTTTCCCCTACTCTCTTGTTGGAGAAGCATCTCACTGGCTAAGGCAGCTCAAACCGGGATCTCTAAAGATCTTGCATGACATCAAAGTTGCATTCCTTAACTACTTCTACGATGATGTGATGTTCGATGATCTGAGAATTAAGCTTTCTGCGTTTAAACAAGGACCAGCTGAGTCTTACAAAGCAGCTTGAGTGAGGTTTAAAGCTTACCAGAGAGAGATTGCCCGCATTATGGTTTCTCATATGTGCAGTTGATTGATATTTTCTTCAGGGATTGACTGGAGGTATCAGATGGTTTTGGATGCTGCTAGTGATGGAAACTTCAAGACAAGGTATCCAGATGAGGCTGAATAGTTGATTGAAAGGTTTGCTTCAAACAACAATATGAAGAATGCTGATCTAGAGCGGAAGATATTGCATGAAGGCTATGATTCAAATCAGCTAGCTAAAGTGAATGCCAAGCTGGATACAGTGCACAATCTTCTTGTGGGAAAGAAGTCTGTTGAATTTGCTGCTGAGGTTGAGACATTTGAGCCAGAGCCATAGACTACAGAAGAGGATGTCAGCTATGTGTATGGAGCTGGGTATCAGGGACAGAAGTTTGGAAATCAGCAAGGCAACAAGTCTTACAGTGGGAACTCTTTGGATTACACTCCTAAGCCAGACTACCAGAAACAACAACAAGACAGCGGGTTCAAAAGATCATACAATAATTCTTCTTATCAGTCTCCTCCTCCACAGACTTCTGAGAGTCGAATGGAGGCCATGCTTGAGCATATTCTTCAAGGTCAAGAAAAGTTGACAGTGGATTTCAATGGAAAGATCGACAATGTCTACACTGAGCTGACCGGGAAGATCGATACATTAAACACTCATGTCAAGAAGCTGGAGAATCAAGTTATTCAGACTGTTGGGTCTGTTAAACGAAAAGAAGGTTTTCTTCATGGAAGAACTGAGTCGAACCCCAAGCATGCTTGCAATGAAATTTTGGTGAAGGAAGGAAACAACGATGCAACCACCATCCGACATCGATCAACGCCAACAGTGCATCGCTCGACACCCCCCACAAACAGCACCGATTTCTCTTCAAATTCCATCAGTTGTTGCAGAAAAAGCCTACAAGGATAAGGTTCCTTTTCCGAAGCCTATGAGGTCTAAACAGGAGATGGAATAAGCTAGATGCAAGGCTATGATGGATAAGGTGATGATTTAGATGCCTTTGATTGATGCAGTCAATTTTTCTCTTGGGATTAAGTGGTATGTGAAGAGAATGGTTACTAATGGTTTGAGTCCTGAGGAAGGAGCTTTGCTAACCAATGACATTGGAGCGATTCTGTTGAACCAGCCCCCAACGACAAAGAAAGAGAGGAAAGAGAAAGTGGATGTCTCTGAGAAAGTAAGTGCAGTGATTCAAAATAGGATTGCAGAGAAGTTACCATATCTTTGAAGTTTTGTGTTAGATTGCTCTATCTCCACAGGAAGATTTCCTCACTCTTTTTGTGATTGGTTCTAGTATCATACTTGATGCCACATTCTGTTGCTGTGAGACTTGGGATGACAAATTTCAAGCCAACTAAGATCTCTCTTTTCTAAGCTGATCGATCCTGAAAGATTCCCGAAGGCGTCTTAGAAGATATTCCAATCAAGATTGGAATTTGCATGATTCCACAGACTTTGTGGTGTTGGAGTATGATAAAGAGCCTAGTGATACTCTCATCTTAGGATGCTCATTCTTGGCTACAGCTGGCGCCATCATTGATGTTAAGAAGGGACACATAGCTCTGAATGTGGATGATTTGATTATGAACTTTGAGATGGATAAGCTAAGGAGGGCTCCCACTATTGATGGTCAGACATTTTTTGTGGAGATTGTTTCTGAAGATCCGATCATAGAGCTTCATGAAGACATTACTAGTGGATATGTTAAAGAGTTGAAAACCGTTGCGAAGATTGTTGAGATTAATTGCAGAAAAGTCAAAAATACACGAGCTGTAGACTCTGCATCGAATGATGTAGATGTTGCATTGATCGACACACCTCTACGAGTCAACCTAGACTTATGCAAATCCGAAGATTATCGAGTTGATTCCTTAGCTGAAAGTCCTAGACTGATTGTGAAGCTGAAATCTCACCATTCCACACTCCAGAGTCCGCAGGTAAAGCAAAGGTACGCATCTCCTTCTCCCAAACTTCTCCTTTCATCAATAAGTATTTCAATGGTACAAAAACTGTTTTGCAGTTAACCAAGCCGCACGATTATCGTCGAGCACTTGTTTCTTCTATTGATGATTTTGCAGAACATAAAAGAAGACCGCCCGGACTTAAGCCTTACCCTGGTCATGTTCCCCACATACTTGGTAGATCTCACACACCTAATGCTTATACACCACCTTGGATTATGAGACATCTTTATTGGAGGCATTCATTGCCATGTTCTGATCCACTAGATGCCTGAACTCTAACACAAACAAGCTAATGACTGAAAACAAGCGTTTAGTGGGAGGCAACCCACTCATAGATTTTTCTTTTCACTTTGAGTCCTTTTTTATTTCTTGCTTTGAGTCAGTTTAAATTTGTGTTGAATTATGAACTTCTATCTATCATGTTGCGTTTAATCATGTGTTTGAGTAATTCTTAGAAGTGCTAACATCCAAGGATTGAGAGGAACACAATTTATTCATAGCTAACTCAGGAGTTATGTTCAAACTCTCTGCATCCGCAAAGTGCATCACCGATGCAGCAATTGCATAAATGTTGAAGAAGGAAATAAATTATATGTCAAAAAATGTGAGAAAAGCATCAAATTTAGTTATGTTCTTATCCAAAAATTTTGGAGTTATTTGACATAAAAAAATTTACGAGTAGGGACGAGATGAAACAGGACGGGACATGACAATACAGGATGGGACAAGATGTCTTTGCCATTCTAAAATAGTCACGTGTAGGTTATATACTTGCAATAGTCCAAACTAAAACCATATTAAAATCTGATATATAAATTTTAACACTTTTAAGCATACCGCTATCGCTTAAAAACTGCAAAACGATCATTGTATATCCGTTAACACTAAATATACTACTTAACACTATTTAAAATTTCAAAATTATAAAAAACAAACAAACCAAAACATTTTATGCATTCAAAATATACATAAATTAATTACAACATGTGTTATCCCGCGCTGTAGCACCCCTTTCTATATTTCTGTATACCTCGACTACATTTCTATATCAATAAAACAAAATGATGGCTCACCCCTTTTCTTTCACTCCCTTAAAATCCATCATCTTTAAAAACTACTATTCAATATAGCGGTGTGTCTGTTTCCATGAAAAGTTACATTCTCTAAACAAGTTACTCTATCAGGATCTCCAATTTATCGTACGTCACCAAATATACAACTCAACACTATATAAACAAAGGAAATAAGTCAAAATAAAAAAAAACTACGTTACAAAAATTTAAATTACAAAAATTTACTAACAAAATATATAATCCCGTGCTGTAGCACAAGTTCTCTCCTAGTTAGAATAATAAAGTTTTAGAAACATTTCTCTTAACCTAACTTAGTGTACAAGCTGCTTCAATGGCAGGGGATATGTAGAATTGTAATTTTTTTTAATAAATCTTGATTGATAGTTGATGTTTGTGGAAGAAGGTTTCCATCGCGAAATGTAATTGATGTTTATTACACTACTTACAATGGCACTTTTATCAACTGTTGAAATATTTTAACAACAGTTGAAAGGCTTACAATGGTGTTGATAAGGTGTTAAGTTTGGGTGTTGATAAAATTCAACATCGTTGAAAGAAAAATATGGGTCCCTTTGGTACGACATGGTAGATTTTGATAGGTCAAATAAAATTGTTAATTGTTTACTTTTTTTTTTGCACAAATATGTAGATGATGACATGTGTAGCATATTGATTGAATGTTTGAATTGTTTTTCCCATCAATTATTTAATATCAATTATTTCAAAATAATTATATATATGTATATAAATAATTTAACACCAAAATCATTACTTTTTATATTCTAGATTTGTTTCATTTGATTTGGACAAAAAATTATATCATTATATTTGTTTAAAATTATATAATTTTATCAAATTAGGTTATTCTTATTTATTTTATTTTAATTTAATCAATAATAAATTATTGTTAATAATCTGGAATCATAAAATCAAAAACAGAAAGAAAAATTGTAGGGTAGGGTGTTGTTATTCTATTAAACAAAACTATTGTAGAAGCTAAAAATTAATTGGTTGTTGAATGATGATGTGGAAGAAAGAGAAGATGATGTGGAGTGTGAAAAAAGTTAAAAAGAAGGTGTTGAATATATTAAAATTATACTAGAATATGACCCGTGCTAGAGCACATGTTGAAATTCCTTCATTTTGTTTATTTGGTAATTTTTATTTAAAACATCTTATATGTGATTATTTTATTTGTTTTAAAAAGTTTTTTTTGGATGAAATACTATGGCATGCAATCATATACTGAATATGACTTATGAAAATAACATCTATTTTGTAAGATATATTCTAGTATATCTAGATTTTGACCCGCGGTTTAACGTGGATTAAGTTGTGTGATAAAAAAAAATAATTTCTGTTTGTTAATTTTATTTGATTTTTTAGTGTTTAAAATTATATATTGTATTTTAATTGTTAATTCTATGACTTAACCTATAGTATAGCACATATTAATTTTAGGACCAAATATGTAATGTATGTTTGTCAAAATCATCGTGACCGAGAAAGCCTACGAAACAACATTATTCCAAACTTAAATTTAATCCGAGAAATCATATTTTTGAAATTTTAACCCGTGCTTTAGCAAGAAATCATATTTCTTGATTTTTTTTCATACGATAGTGATATATTATTGACCCCTACTATAACAAATCAAATTAGAGTGTTTATAATTTTTTAACTTTTTGATCTATCATATATTTATGATATTCTTAAAAATATAAATTTAAAATATTTTTAAAAATTCCAAATTAAATTATTTAAATTTTTTATTATAGTATATAAAACTATACAATTCAACAAAAGAAATATATGAAATGATTTTAAATATTCAAATTTTGACCCGTTACTCAGTCAATTTTTTTTTATAAAGTTAGGTAAGATTTTATTTTTTAGTATAATCGGAAATTACTTGTAATTTAAGGAAGAGTTATTAACTTCTATTAATTTTTGAGATTTTTTTTTGTATAGATATAGTTAGTTAAATATTCTTTGAGATTTTATTTTATTCTTTGGAATTTTCGTTTTAAGAGAATCATAATCCTATATCTATATAACTTATCAAATAATTAATCCATATAACCTATCAAATAATTAATCTTAATTATAATATAAATCTATACTATTAAAAGGGAAGCATTTTTAATAAGTAGACATAGAGTTTGAAATTCTTACAATGAAATGCCACTCAAATAGGAATAAGAATATGTATAATCCTTGAAGCCAAACAGATTGATATTAATTGGAGCCAAACAGATTAATATTAGTTGTGTTAGCCGAAAAAATTAAATGATATAACACATAAAATCGGGTGCAGTTATAACCTACCATAAAAAAAACAGAAAGATTAGGAAAAATAGAATAAAATCAGTGTCCCTTAAAAATTGCAAACTACCTTAATTAATATCTAAATAATTAAATTAGAATCATTAGTCTTCAAATCTTGAATACGTGGGATCCTTTGTATTCGAATAAGGAAATAATCCAAATGGTTCAACATATTTTTTAGCCAAAAATAATGCAGTTATATATAAAAAAAAACACAACATAAGGAAATTATAATAAATTCAATATCCCATATATTTAATATATACTATAACTACAAGATCAAAATATATAGTCCGAATTGTTTGTGAAAAATACATACTATTGTAAGATCAATTCTGGCATCGATGGATCATAATTTTCTTATAATAGGGTTTGAGATTATTACAATAAAATGCCACTAAAAATATAAAAAGGGAAGCATTTTTAATAAGTAGACATAGAGTTTGAAATTATTACAATGAAATGCCACTCAAATAAGAATAAGAATATGTATAATCCTTGAAGCCAAACAGATTGATATTAATTGGAGCCAAACAGATTAATATTAGTTATATTAACCGAAAAAAATTAAATGATATAACACATAAAATCGGGTGCAGTTATAACCTACCATAAAAAAAACAGAAAGATTAGGAAAAATAGAATAAAATCAGTGTCCCTTAAAAATTGCAAACTACCTTAATTAATATCTAAATAATTAAATTAGAATCATTAGTCTTCAAATCTTGAATACGTGGGATCCTTTGTATTCGAATGAGGAAATAATCCAAATGGTTCAGCATATTTCTTAGCCAAAAATAATGCAGTTATATAAAAAAAAACACAACATAAGGAAATTATAATAAATTCAAAATTCCATATATTTAATACGTACTATAACTATGATCAAAATATTTAGTCCAAATTGTTTGTGAAAAATACATACTATTGTAAGATCAATTCTGGCATCGCTGGATCATAATTTTCTTACAATAGGGTTTGAGATTATTACAGTAAAATGCCACTAAAAATATAATAAGATGTAATTGTATAGTAGATTTGTCTGTCCATCCACACAACATATAGCATAAGGTGTAGAAATGTATGTCCCATAATGAAAATGTTTCATAATACATGTTATAAACTAATTACAAATTGTAAATTCACATTATCTGCTATATTTTCATTGATTTTGTGTGTTATTTAAATTCTGTCAATCAAACAAAACAAAACAAAACGATGTTTACGCATGTAAGAATGAAATAGTAGTTTTTTATTTTAATTTTATGTATCACAAAAACATTTCCATAGATATTTCTATTTTTGAATATCAAAAAAAGTATATATATATTGACAAACTATTCCTGATAAAATAGAAGAAGGGACAGGTTTGTAATATATTCAAAATCTCCATAGACTTATTTATTTCAAATATCATGACTAATTATAACGGGTATAAGATAAGAACGTGTAATTTAAGGAATAAAAACCATTATAATGTAAAACAAATTGGGTAACAAGTTAGAGTATAAACTTTTTTGGTAGCTATATTCAGTTCTCAAAATCTCACTAATTTGAGTATGCGTCAACTTCGGAACGGGTACATGTCAAATTTACGATGATTATTTCAAAAATTTTGTGTAGATTTGAATATTTTAAGAGTATTCTGTCATAATGTCTTACCCCGACTCTTCAAATATATCTTACATATTAGAAAAAATTATTTATTGAAATGCCTGTTACCCTCGGGGTTTACAAATTCAAGCAAGGCGAATGCATACATTACTCATTTGTTTTCTTGGAGGGAGTTTTTGACGGGCCAAAAAATATTAAATTCGCTACCGGACAAACCTATCGAGATGGGTTTCACAAGCGCTTTAGTAACACTTTAGGTCAATATTCTATCAAAAATTTTAAAATTTTAGCGTTATTTCCGGTTTGATAGTTCACGGGTTTAATAATAATTAATCTAATCGATTACTAATTTGGTTCTTATTTGATCAGAATCCACCATCACATCAATCCAGATTTCTTCGTGAAACCGCTATTATTTCAACTTAATATTCACAAAATGAATATAAACAACCGATCTTAGTTTCAGTTATAGATTTTATACCCTCTAATTATATACCTATGGAAAAGCAGTACTCTCAACTAGGGTGTATGAAACTATTTTTACATTTCTTTTACATATAGATTGATTTGTCATATATTACTTTCAAATATATTATTTTGTTACAGTTTACAAACTAAAACAAACTAACATTTTCAAAATAAATCAATCTCTTTCAAAATAAAAACTATATACAAACATATTTTATATAATTTTTTTGTCACGTACATAATATATTTTAAACTTTAAAGCAAACTTAGTTTATGAAATCAACCCCGCACGTATGTGCGGATCTGAATCTAGTTAATATTATATGGTCTACCAATTTGAAGTCGTGTACTTCCGTTTTATTATAAAGGGGATGTTTATAGATCAGCTTAGTGGGTTGTTGGATCGGACTGAATCGTGGTCACGTGCAATTGATATGCTTATATATCAGTTTGGATTATTAAAAACAAACTAAAATTGTCTAAAAATATCAGCTTTTATATTCATTTTGGGCTCATATGACTCTTTCATAAGCCTACAAATTAACAAGGCTTTCACAGTTATAGACTAGAAAAAAATAAAAAAATCGAGAGACAAAAGTTTTATACCAAAATTTTGAATGACTGAATCTAATTCTGGTTTGTAAAATATTTGGAAAGACACCATGGTGATCGACAAAATTAATCTTACTACATATATTATGAAAGTATATAAGAAACCCTTATGGTCTTATTGGAATTATACAATATTGTCATCGTATAAATTTTAGACTCGGGACAGACAAAGTGTGCGTCCCGTTCGATTTATTGAGATCAGGCTAGATCATTCTGTAATATTCCAATGGTTGCCGCAAGAAATGATGTCGTAGCTCCGAAATTCTCTCTTTCTGTTACGTAGGAAAAAGGCTACTTCCTTCAATATAAGAAACAGCCACAAACTCGAGAGAACACCATCCCCTCACCCCCTGGATTTGCTGGAAGCGCGCTTTGGCTTCGTTGTATGCATCTTGCTGGTGCAGGCTGTCGAGGAACTCTGCAAGGATCTTGCCGCATGTCCCTCTTTCCGTATTGATTAGCGCGTACAAGTTGACATGGTGATTGGTGACACAAAGCTCTTCGCCTGCTTCACGTGGTCACGGGAGACTCGGGAGTCTATAGTTTGTAATTATTATGTGTTAATAGTCGAGGAAGTTTCGTTGACAGAAATCACTATATTCTCTTATGTCTCTAATCAAGATATAGAAAAAAATAGACAATGATCTTTCATGAACTATGTATGATATTCGCCCACGTGGGTCAACTAATGACGATCTCGTATCGTTTTCTTAAAATTGTGTTTAGTGAATACGATTTTGTTTACAACTCTTATCTATTCATTGAGTTAAACAATCCATCTTGATTATAAACATTTACTTTGGAAACTTATATGGTAAAGTGTTGTGGTAATAATCAACTTCACGAATATTTCAACGACAAAAAGCTATTTGAATAATAATAGTTAGTTACTAGTAAATTCTATTATTGCATATATCATCTACCTTTTTAGTGTTACGTATTAGTATAGGCGTATGTATTATCGCAATTTCTTAACTTGACTACTTGTTGGTCTCATGACCCGATTTTTCTTCTTAGTCAAACTCTGAATAATAGTTAATTATTAGTAAACTCTTTTTGTTTTTCCCATAACCCGATATTTAATTCCAAAAATTCTAAATTAGATATCTATATATCAGATATACATATCAATAGTTCTATATATTGACCAGTGATCATGTAAAAACAATGTTCATCCTCTTCACTTGAATAGGCCATTTTGCCCATTACAAACATTAGCAACGTTAATGCAGTTTCCGAGACTTGTTCCAATGCTATTTAGGGTTTTCTTCAAAGTCAACTCATTTGAAGAATGACGGATATTTGGACGATGGTTTGAATGAATGATAGTTGGAGTCTTAAACGTCGGCTTAAGAATGATAGATTTCTTAGCCGGATGCTAGTTCAATACTATATTACGTTTAATTAGCGTCATATGTTAGTCCTCGAAAGAGCTTGGCGACGTCGTGTCATCTACAATGTGGTGCAAAAGGTGTCTCAACTTTAGCAAATGACAATTCCATCAAAAGAATAAAATTAAATAATGTCATTTCTTAGCCATTTATCTTGAAAGGGTAATTATATAAGCATATTAAGATAAGAAAAACGGATTAAGTCACCTGCTTATCCCTTAATTTTAAAGTTCTGTATCCTCTTACTAGAAAGTTAGCTGAGTTTTATATCCTCTCAAAAGGAATCTATTTTTTTTGTTCTGGTCAACAGATGGAATCTAATTGAGTTAAAATTTCTATGTTTGGTTTTTAAAATAATATTAATAATACATGCTATAATTTTATAGACTTTGATAAGTCTTTGTTGCCTTATTTTACCTAAAAATATCCTAGTTATTCAAATAAAGTAATAAACAATGGCCAAATCGGTTCATCTAGTCGTACGACATCTTCTACGATAAACTTTATAAACAACATTAATTTTAACTTGAAAAAAAAACAATCAGCAAATTGATTTCCACTGATATATATTTATATTAGTGTTTTTTATTTATAGTAGTAATTTGAATATTTAGCTATAAAGATATATGTTCTATCATTAAAAATCTTATTATATATATACAAAACTACAAATGTGTGAATGTCAAATAGAGCCCGGGTACTGAACCCGATTGGGTTCGAGTAATATCCGAATCTGCATTTTAGGGGATTTGAACCCATAACCTTAAACATTTAACGGTGTATTTTTAACCATTTTGTCATCTTAGTTTCTTTGTCATATGATGAAATATTAAATATTTTTATATATACAAGTTTTCTACAATTTATAAAAAATTAAAAATTAGTTTTTTTTTCATGGTTTGATTGAGTTCGGGTATACCCGAAATATCCGAACCCGAACGGGTAATACCCGAACTTGACCCGAAAATATTAAAAAATCCGAACAAGTCTAAATCCAAAAACTCAAAAACCCGAAAACCTGAACCCGATCGGGTTTGGGAAACCGATTGCCCAGGACTATTACGTTGTATCAAAAATCAAGGAACTAAAAGAAAATCAAAGTTTTTAACATAAGAAGCATCACTCCACATGCATGTGCGGGGGTTTAGATTCTATGAAGCTCGCATATTGGAGTTCCCAAGGTCTTCTCTATCTATCTAGGTTGTACGATACGATATTATAAGCACCTTATCACTACAAATGTTGACATGTATATTATATATTTTCTAGGTATAACAATATTTTGCAGGTAGAAAATATTTGTTATAGTTTTGTTACAAATAAATTAAGTAACTATAGCATTGTCGCAAATTTTTCCGTCGTAACTCTTTGTTGTAAATTTGCTACACAGTTACAAATTAATTTGTATCCATTGCTACTAATTGCTACATACATATATATAGAGATAGATTTTAGATTTCATTTTCTCTCTCCTCGAGAGCCATAGCGAACAGTGCTCAAAACCCTAAATTCTCCGTGGCTATTTGATTTCTCATATAATAGCTGAATCTCCGACTCCGATTCTGTCTGATCCACCTGACCTTCTTTTTCTGACTCCATTCCCTCTGTGTCGCTCGCCTCTGGTGTTCAAGATGAGGTGAAGGCAGAGCCAGATCGGGTTTTTCCGAAAGTTACTGTTCCACCATCAAGTTCCTTGGTGGCTCAGTTCTGTAATCCGTTCCCTAATCCTGAAAAAGGGGTTCTTGGTACAGCTCCCTCGTCTATCCAAGATGCTATTTGGCCCTCCTCCCTTTCTACGGGGAAATTGGTAAATATTGCTTCATCAGTTCATTTGGATTGAGGTCTTTCTAATTTACATGCTTAGGCTTCTCCTTCTGAGTTGAACTGGGCTTCTCGATGCAAGGGAGCTTCCAAATTTCGTAATACTGAAGCGGAAGTCTCTGTTACAACAGAGAGCAATCCTAGGGTAAAGGTTTCAAATGGGGTCTTTGAAAGAGGTGCTCGGCTTCATTCAGATAATATAGTAGGCATTTTCTATGGAAATGCCCCATCTTATGGAAAGGTTTGGGGAGTTCTTAATTATCTTTGGGGAATGATCAAAAAGTGAAAATTCAAAACCTCACAAAGAATGTGTTTCTCTTTCATATCCTAGGGTAAAAGGTTTCAAATGGGATCTTTGAAAGAGGTGTTGGGCTTCATTCAGATAATATTGTAGGGATTTTCTATGGAAATGCCCCATCTTATGGAAAGGTTGGGAAATTCTCAATTATCTTTGGGGGAATGATCGAAAAGTGAAAATTCACTACCCCCAAAGATAAAGGTTTCAAATGGGGTAAAGGTTTCAAATGGCGTAAAGGTTTCAAATAGAGAGCAATCCTAGGGTAAAAGTTTCAAATGGGGTCTTTGAAAGAGGTGCTCGGCTTCATTCAGATAATATAGTAGGCATTTTATATGGAAATGCCCCATCTTATGGAAAGGTTTGAGGAGTTCTCAATTATCTTTGGGAGAATGATCGAAAAGTGAAAATTCATAACCTCACAAAGAATGCGTTTCTCTTTCATATCCCCTTAGCCTCTCTCTGAAGCAAGATTCTTCAACATGAACTTTGGTGTGTTAGAGATTCCCCTTCTTTTAGTTTGGATCCTCCTTCTTTGCAAAGAGCTCCAATCTGGGCAACCTTGAATCATGTCCCTTTTGATTTGCTCACTGACGAAGGGTTGAGTTTCATTTCTAGACCTCTAGGGAAAATTATGGATGCTAAGCCATTCTCTTTTGTGAGCTCTGCTGAGATCAAAGTTGTTGTAAATCTTGAAGTACCTCTTCCGTCTACTGTGGAAGTGGAGGCTGAGGATGGGCAAATCATGACTATCTCTGTTACTTATCCGTAGCTTCTTCCCCTCTAATCTATTTTCAATGAATTAGGTCACACACCTAGTTTATGTCC
The DNA here is from genome assembly GCF_000633955.1 of Camelina sativa. NCBI lineage: Eukaryota > Viridiplantae > Streptophyta > Magnoliopsida > Brassicales > Brassicaceae > Camelina > Camelina sativa. The sequence goes on from NC_025685.1 coordinate 22,827,260, forward strand.
CCAATCAATCAAGAAAAAGTCATCTGAAAAGGAGCTTCAGAAACCACAAAAGGAGGCCTCAGTTTCTAAGGATCCTTCTTCATCAATTCCCACCAGTGCAAAAGATGGTCTGAAGCAATTAGTTAATCCCAACAGGGGTAACCTTGGTTCCAAGGTCGTAGAGGTTGACAGAGAACAGGTTAGAAACGTTGATACCCGCTCTCAAACTCCATCCGTTATGTCAACTCTAGGTGAGAATGGACAAGGGATTGAAGTGGCAGGTAAACAGAACAAAATCTCTTCTTTCAAGGAGATACAATCTACTTCTGTTTTGAACCAGAGCCAAGAGACCTTTCAACCCAAGGACCATCCTTTCAAATTGGCTACAAACACATTTTCGGCAAAAGCGGTTCCCCCAGATAAGTCACAGTCTAATTATGGTTTCAGCAAATCCTTTTGATATTCTTCAAGAGGACTCTTATTTAATCAAAGTATAGGTTGAGCAAGCCATCGCCATTTTGCCAGTTTCAACGGTCCATCAGAGTGAATCTTCATCCTCTTCATCTTCCTCAAAACAGCAAAAGAAAAAGCTGAAGTTAGCGGCTCATAGATCTTCGCCTTCAGGTGGTGGCACTCCTTTGTCTGTAGGGGTTCATCACCACCATCACTAAATATATATGTCAGAACTTTTTATTGGACCGTATGAGGTATTAATGACTCCTAAGCATTTACCTCTTGCCCATTGGATAAACTCTCGACAAGTCACTTTTGGTACCTTATTGGAGACGTACGTGAAGGAATCAAACAAGAACCAAATTTTTGTCTTCTATTGGATCACAATGGTCCGCTTTTGTAAACTACCAGCAATCGGATATAGAGCGTATTTGGGTTATTTACAAACCCCTACTGTTATTATCCATTTTTTCTCGGATTTACAGTCTATTACGTGTGAAGTATAGTTGGCAGAAGGGGTTCTTTTTATCTTTACTACAATATATGCTTCAAACACAGTGGAGGAAAGGCAATTGTTATGGACTTCTCTCAGGGATACTTGCCATGGATCGTGTGTGGTGATTTTAATGAGATCTTAAACATATGGGAAAACCTCAAATGACAACATCTCCCATTCAACCTCAGCTATGAGAAGTTTTAGGATTGTCTTTCAGATACATGGCTTTTTGATCTCCTCTTTCAGGGTCCTAAATCCACTTGGTCAAATCATCGGCCATCCAACCAGATAGCTACGAAGATTGACCATGCTTTGGTGAATGCCCAATGGCTTTCCGTGAAGCCATTGCTCTTTTGAGCCGCCTTAGTTTTCTGAGCACACACCTTGTCATATCAGGAGTCAGTCTCCTCTGCCTTCTTTTGGTTCCTGGCCTTTTAAGTTTTTCAATCTCTTAACCAAGCTGCCAAATTTTGTGGAAACAGTAGCAAACTCGTGTCTAGTCATTGCTCTTTTGAGCCGCCAGTTTTCTGATCACACACCTTGTCATATCAGGAGTCAGTCTCCTCCGCCTTCTTTTGGTTCCTGGCCTTTTAAGTTTTTCAATCTCATAACCAAGCTGCCAAATTTTGTGGAAACAGTAGCAAACTCGTGGAGTTTATTTGGCCAGCCAGCTCCATTTTTGTCTGACCTATGCCATAAGCTAAAGTAGATAAAAAGACCTCTAAAAACTTTGATGAAGGAGCGTTTTAGTGACATTGAGAAGCGGGTGGCAGAAGCGGAGCAAGAATTTTCATTCTTCCGAGTCTTGGCCTAAACGACCCAAACCCTCATAACATAAATTAGGAGTCAATAGGCTCTGCCGTCAGTAATTCTCTCAAAACATACTGCTTTTATTAAGGATAGACTTCTCATTGAGAATGTACTTCTAGCGTCTAAGGTTCTTTAAGGCTATCATTTGGAGTCTCTTTCGCCAAGGATCACCTTAAAAGTTAATATATCTAAAGTTTTTGACCCAGTCTGGTGGGATTTCGTCATATCTGTTTTGTCCGCCTATGGAGTACCTGATTTGTTTGTGAAATGGATTAGAAGCTGCATTTGCTCTCCAAGTTTCTCTATCAGCATAAATGGGGTCACTTCAGGATATTTCAAGGGTAAAACTGGTCTCCTACAAGGGGACCCTCTTTCTCCAATCCTCTTTGTTATGCTCATGAATGTCCTTTCTCTAATGCTCAACAAAGCCGCTCACAATGGTATCTCTGGTTGCGAAGATTTAGAGCTCACTCATCTGTGTTTTGCTGACGATCTACTTATATTTTTGGATGGGACAGAAGCATCTCTCGCTGGAGTGTTCACGGTTTTATCTCAGTTTGAGAAATTCTCTTGTCTCTTTGTCAATATCTTCAAAACTTCTATGTTTTCCTCTGGTCTAAATGAGTACATGCTGAATCGAATGAGGACAAAATTTCCTCTCCCTCTTGCTTTCCTTCCTGTGCGCTTTTAGGAGTCCCCTTATATTCAAGAAAGTTAGTTATTAAGGATTGTGATCTATTACTCTCTAAGATTAGGGCGAAGATGAAATCTTGGTTGCATCGTCATATGAGTATTGTGGGACGGAAGCAATTGATATCCACTGTTATCTCAGGTATAATTGGCTGCTGGACAAGTGTTTTCTTCCTCCCTTAGAAATTCATCAAGCATATAAATAGTCTTTCTAGCTCTTTTCTATGGAATGGTTGTTTGGACAAGCCCTCTTGAGCAAAAGTTGCATGGGCAGAACTATTATATCCTAAAAGAGAAGGCGGTTTAGAATTAAGATCATGGTGTTCTTGGAATGAAACATGTGCCATGAAGTTGATTTGGATGCTTTTTTTCAGAGTTGGTTCCATCTGGGTTGCTTGGATTCGGAGGAAGTATCTCTCTTTTTCCACCTTTTGGGCTCTAAATGAAAATTCTTCTAGGTTTTAAATGGATGTTCAGGAAACTGCTAAAGTTGAGTCACAATGATTAAACTAGGCACATGGGAGGATACATTTTTTCTGGTGAGATCCATGGACTCCTTTTGGCTTACTCATTCACTTCATGGGTTCTGGTGATCCTCGGCGACTTGGGATCCTTCTGTCTTCGCTAGTTTCTGATTATAAAACTGGTGCAGTCTGGAATCTTCCTCCTGCAAGATCAAAAACATTTCTTGATTACAACACTTCCTAACTCACATGTAAGTGATTCTCCCTCTTGGATCATTAACAATAAGACATATAATTTTTATCATTCAAAAGAAATGTGAAATTCTTTGCGCATGTCAAGACTGAATGTTCTTTAGTTTTCTCTAGTCTGGCATAAAGCTGCAGTGCCTAAACATTCGATGGCTGTTCATTCATAATCGGAATCCTACTTTGGATCGAATGATTAGGTGGGGTTTGGATGTTGAACCAATCTGCCTACTTTGTGGCATGCATGATGAGTCCAGAAACAATCTTTCTTTGAATGTGTATACACATCTGCAATCTGGTCTGCTCTGATTTGAAAAATGGACCTTCCTTCTCCTCCTCTGGAATCAAATTATCCAGTGGCTCTCCGCAATGACATCTTCCCATGTTATCTCCCTTCTCTTCTTCAAGGTGACAAGTATGTGTTTACAAGATTTGGAATGAGCGTAATCGACGCTTCCATGAAGGTACAATGCTCCCTCATACCACAATCCTTCGCAAAATATCTTTGGCTGTAAAGAACTAGTCGTCAGCTCTCAAAAATCTCTCCTCAAAGCATGGAGAAGCTTTGGAATGTTTCTGGTCTACATAATAAGAAGCATTTCTCAGTTTGTTTGAGTGGGTCTTTATCCCTCCTCTCTTAAATCTTTTTTTTAGTTTGATCACTGCTGTTATTTTGTTGGTTCTTGTCTGATTCCATGTTTTGATAACTCTATTTTATATAATAAGACCCTTAAGAAAAACTAATTGCTACATATATATCTGTAACTATCACTTACAAATTACATCAGAAAGATCAGTAACTTGTATTTAGAAAAAGTCACAAATTTTGTGATCAAACAAAATGGTCGAAAATACTGACCAAATAAATGGTCGGAAATTTATGACCAGTATGGTGGTCAAAAATAGTTACGACTAAAAAAGTAGCCAAAATCTCTTGACGAATCAATTGGTTAATAGTTATTGATCATCTGATTGGTCGAAAATTTCTATATTTCTGACCAAAAACAGGTTGAATACTTCAAATTATAAAGTTGTTAAAATTGTTTTATTACAAAATTATAATAAAAAAACTAAATTTTTTTTCTTTTAAATTACGTAATTATAATGACTAAAGTGAAAGAAAAGTCAGTACAGAGAGAATGTTAATAAAATATACATACTAATTGTCATTTTCATCCAAAGCCTCACCACTTGGAGGAACCAAATAGGGAAATTGTTTGAATAACACTTTCCTGAAATAACCAATTAGCTACAATATCTATTATCTAAAATTTTATCACTAATTTATAACAGTTTGTAGTTATTATTTGTTACTAACTTTTTTTGTAGCAAAATTTTGTGGTTATATGATAAAAAAATACTAGTGATATCTTTATAACTCTCAATTTTATCTTCCAATGTATCTGCTCAAATTGTATCCTTCAAACAATGTTGTTGTAGTATATGTTGCAAAGGCCAAAGGTAGACAAAAGAAGATTATCACAAATTTTTATAGAAAACAAATTATTTATCAGTGGTTTTTGCGAAGCAAAACTTGACACAGCGATAAACAAGAAAGTTTTATATGTTGAAATTATATTTTCTTTATCTTTTTTTTTGTGAACAACCATATATTTATTTATGTGACCAGAATTCCCTTTATAAATATTAGATAATTTAATCAGCATGATGAGTGCCAATAAAACGGGATATGCCTAAGATATCTTTATATATTTTTTTTGAACAAAAATATCTTTATATATTACTATATATTATATAATATATGTCCGATGTTTTTATTTCGATTTTATGATTGAACAATTCTATCGTTTTTTTTTCCCAATAATATTGTTTTGCAATCTGTCTTATATCGGCAGTATTTGCTAAGCAAAACCAATTATCAAGATCCACAAACTGAGCATGACAAAATTTATAATATATATATCATTCCTAATTGCTTTCTATAGACCATGTATTAGACTTTGACATAAGAACTAAAATATTAGTCTTCAACAATGTCGTTCAATGAGTTTAAGGGCCTAATGATGGTAACGATAGAGCCTAACAATGAGATATGGTGGGAAAATAGTAATGGTAGAGCTTAATGATAGATATGATGGGGATTGGAACTGATTTAAAATTGAAATAACACATGAAAACAATAAGAGAGGTTAAGAATCTCTTGGTGATGTAGCCTGATGTGTACCTTGACCTGAACAGACCCGAGAACACCTCCATGGCAAGCACGAACAGGTATGGTGACATTGCATCTCCTTGCCTCAGACCCTTTGTGCTCTTAAAGAAACCTCCTATCAGGCTACATCTCCTATCATCCCAGAACCTCAGAAGTGGAAATATCCCACCTAATGTTTGCCGACGATGTGATGATCTTCTTTGATGGAGATAGCTCATCTTTGCATGGTATCTACGAAACTTTGGAGGACTTTGCAGGGTGGTCTGGTCTTCACATGAACAGAGGAAAAACTCAGCTCTTCCATGTGGGTCTGACTCAAGTTGAAGCCAATGCCTTGGCAAGCTACGGTTTCACGCATGGTTCTTTGCCTATCAGATATTTGGGTTTGCCTTTGATGAGTAGGAAGCTAAAAGTTGCAGAGTATGCACCTCTAATCGAGAAACTCAAGACCAAATTCAACTCTTGGGCAACCAGATCACTTTCATTCGCTGGTAGAGTTGAGTTGATTACTTCGGAAATCTCAGGCCTTGTTAACTTCTGGATTTCTACATTCATCCTTCCGTTGGGCTGTATTAGGCAAATTGAGTCTCTCTTTTCCCGCTTTCTTTGGTCGGGCAAAACTGATAAAAAAAGAATTGCAAAGATTGCTTGGTCACAGGTTTGCCTCCCTAGAGCTGAAGGAGGACTTGGCTTAAGAAGGTTTGCTACTTGGAATAGAACTTTATGTCTCAGGATGCTATGGCTCCTATTCTCTGGAAATGATTCCTTGTGGGTAGCCTGGCATAAATTTCACAACATCAGCAAGGTAACAAGCTTCTGGGATCAGTCAGAGATAGTCTCAGACTCTTGGAACTGGAAATGTCTCCTCAGGTTGAGAACTCTGGCTGAGAGATTTATTATCTGCGAGCTCGGGAACGGAAGGAGAGCCAGTTTCTGGTTCGACAACTAGACCCCTTTTGGTCCTCTAATCAAATATATCGGCAATCAAGGACCCAAAGACTTAAGGATCCCTTTACAAGCCTTAGTAGCAGACGCTTGCGATGCTGCAGGATGGAAGCTTGCTGACCCACGCTCTGAACAGGCTCTCCAACTCCATGCCCACCTTACCACCATAAGAGCACAAAATGACTCTCTAAGGCCGGACTCATTTATGTGGATGGTAGATAACAAAAAGTGTAATGGCTTCTCCTCAGCACGAACCTGGGCGGCTCTAAGTGTTGGTTGAAAGTCGGTTTGCGCCCATGATTTATCAGCATACCGAACCGGTTTAGTTAATCGGTAGTTATGTAAGTTAAGAGTCATAACTCTACGACTAACTCATTTGTGTCCCTTCGTAAAGACACTTATCTTTGTCTATAAAAGAGGGAATGTAGACAAACAAAAGAGATAACTTTGTGGGCATCGATACAAAGAAAAAGAGAGAAACTAGAGAGAGAAAACGTTCTAGAGAGAGAAAACTTCGAGAGATCAACGGAAAGGGCACTTGAACGGTGGCTTGTGGTTGATTTCCATCAGTGATTTCAACCCCGATCTCTGCATCAATTCTCAGGCGATCCATGCCACATTCGTCACTAAACCGGTGAAGGTACGTTTCCTACATTGGTATCAGAGCATTTGGCATGTTTTCATTCTTAGTTATCATATCGCTTTGAGAACTGGATTAGAATGCATGAATTTGAGTAAATATGTGAATAAACCGCCGATTTTAATTCACCCATAACTCTCTGTACAAAATTCGTAATCACATGATTTCAGTGGCCGTGCGTAGATATTGAAATTTTCTTTCTATTGGTATATCGCACGCCTGATTTCGTCACGTATACAGAGAGTTATAGAGGCCGAAAGTTTTCGTGTGAATGGCGTTTGATATATGTATGAGCAAGACGATGAACAGTAATTGCCATGTGGCAGATTCTGATTTGTCTAAAAATACATATATTATTTATTCAATAAAATGAGTTTGGTATGTCCAAATTTAAAAATTTAAATTTTTCTAGATTTGTCGTGATTAGGAGATTAACAATCTGAGATTATTTTTGTCAAATTATTATTTTGTTAAATCGAATATTCTTTTATTAGCATGTTTTATTTGTTAATTCATGTTAGAAAATACTTTAATTAAGTGGGAGTTCTAGTTTAGTTTAGAACTTAAATTTTGCATGATATAAGTTAATTTTTTGTGACAAGATTGTAATACGGGTGATGATTGGGGACATAGCGAACTCTCGATCTTGTATTATAAACCGAGTTACACTAGATTGATTTATGTTTATGGCAAAATGTGTGTTGTGTGGGAATAAATATGCAAACAAATTAATGTCTTTGAATATTCCAACAGGCATGGCTTGTAAAAATATTATTGCTGAGCTTAATAGAGGTGAGAAATTGGATGGTGACAACTATGATATTTGGTACAGCAAAGGCCAGTATGTCCTTGAAGAGCAAGAGGTGAAAGAGACTCTTTTCCATCTCATGGAAGAGCCTGAGCAGGGTACTACCGCTCAACACAGAAGGGATCAAGAGGAATATGTTGTCTGGAAAAGAAATAATAGCATCGCTCGCATTACATTGCTGAGTTGCATGCAAGATGATCTTATGTGTGAGTTTGAAGAGTATGAAACTGCTAAAGGCATGTGGGAGGCTTTGAAAGAAAAGTTTGGTGCCACTTCAGCCACCAAACGTAGGAGACTTAATCAGAGGTTCAATGACTACAAGAAGCGCCCAAATCATTCAATGAGGCAGCATCTTAGAGTCATGGCAACAATGATTAGAGAGCTCAAAAGGGCTGGTCAAATTATATCTGATGAACAACAAATCCAAGCGGTTCTCCGCTCGTTGCCTGAAAATTGGGACCATATGAAGGTTCAAATGACGCATAATGTTAATGTTAAATTTGAGGACATATCACGTCATCTTGAGTTAGAGGATGAGCGCTTAGAGGCTGCTAAACCCTTCAATGAGGCCAATGTTGCGAGTTCAAGCCCAGGCTTGAAGCGCAAGAGAGGTAACAAGGGTAAAAAAGGCCCCCTATCAATCTGAACTTAAGAAGCAGAAAAAATATGCCAAGCGTGGAAAGTGTGGAGGCAAAAAGGATATGACCAAAGTAAAATGCTACAACTTTAGCTCCATGGGTCACTTTGCTCGTGAATGCACTGAGGCAAAGAGGGAATTATCCTTGAATTCTACTTGCGAATATGCTTTTGTTTTTAGTTGTGTAATGCTTACAGAATCTCATCCTTTGTGGATTGTAGACTCAGGAGCAACAGACCACATAACTAGGAATCGAGAAGCGTATGTAGAGTACTGACGGATACCTAAAGGTTCAAGATGGTTGTATGTAGGAAATAACTCCAAGGGTAATGGGTATTGGCACTTGTCAGCTACACATGTGTGGCGGGAGAACACTTATCTTACATGATGTCTTGTATGCTCCTGAAATCCGTCGGGACCTTGTCTCTGTTTTAGCTTTACTTAAGTTAGGATTTGGTTTTAATTTCCATGACATGTGTTTAAAAATTACTCTAGGGTATGTGTACTACGGTTATGGTTATGCTTGTGATGGTTTTATTGTACTTGATTGTACTACAAATATTACTACTAGTAATGTTGATCAATGTTTTTCATATGTCACAAGTTCTACAAATGTTGAAATAAATGTGTGGCATTCTAGACTTGGTCACATAGGTGTTGATCGAATGAATAGATTGGCTAGAGAAGGCCTTCTCGGCTCTCTCGCCCGAGTTGATCTTGACACATGTGAGCCATGTTTAACTGGAAAAGAAAAAAGAAAAACATTTGGAAAAGCAACTAGAGCTGAATATCCATTGCATTTAATTCATTCTGACATTTGTGGTCCGATGAATGTGAGGGCAAGGCATGGGGCTTTCTATTTTATCACCTTTATAGATGATTTCACTCGATTCGGGCATGTGTACCTGATTTCTCATAAGTCAGAAGCACTAGAGTGTTTTAGACGTTACATCACTTTGGTCGAAAATCAATTGGAGAGGACGATAAAGTGTTTGAGAACAGATCGAGGTCTTGAATACTTGTCTGAACAATTCAAAGAATTGTGTGATGCAAAAGGCATTGCCAGACAATTGACTACCCCATATACACTACAACAAAATGGTGTAGCGGAAAGAAGAAATCGAACGCTTCTGGAAATGGTTAGGTCTATGATGGCACAAGCTAACCTTCCAATTTCATATTGGGGTGATGCATTAATGACTGCTGCCTATGTACTTAACCGTGTGCCCTCTACGTCGGTTACCTCTACTCTTTATGAGTTATGGAAGGGGAGAAAACCTGACCTAATGCATCTAAGACCTTGGGGGTCTGCAGCATTTGTTCGCGATACTTCTCATCCTCATGGAAAATTGGGTCCTAGAGGAAAGAAGTGTATCTTTATAGGATATTCTGAGCACTCTAAGGGTTATGTGCTCATCGGTGAACGCTCAGATGGAGGTATAACAGAAATCGAATCAAGAGTTGTTACATTCTTGGAAAATGACTTTCCTCGAAGGGGAGAGATTGATAAGGTATTCCATCTTCAAGAGATGGCTGACCTGACTAATGTCACTCCTACTAACCAATCTGTGAAAGTTGGTGAAAGTTCAAGAGAACTATCTCAACTTAGTGGGAGATATACATTGGTTAGTGATTCTTATAGGAAGAAATCACAAGACTCAGAGGTGCGTAGAAGTAGTCGTGGAAACATTCCTCGACGTCGTTTTGAGATCGAAGGGGAAGCTTTCATGGTTGCTCTACATGATGACTTAGAGCCTCGAACTGTTTATGAGGCTCTCTCTTGCCCAAACTCGGATGAATGGAATGTTGCAATAGGAGAAGAACTAGAATCTATGAAGGTAAACCAAGTATGGGACTTGGTTGATCTTCCGCCAGAACGTCGAGCGATCAGAAACAAGTGGATTTTTAAGATCAAACTAAAGGCGGATGGATCCATAGATAGGTATAAGGCTCGCTTGGTAGCGAAAGGATATACCCAACAAGAGGGTATAGACTATGAGGAAACATTTTCACCAGTGGTGAGGTTTGCCTCAATTCGCCTTATTCTAGCCTTAGTCGCCGGATTAGATTTAGAATTACATCAAATGGACGTTAAGACTGCATTTCTTAACGTTCTTAACGGGGAACTAGAAGAAGAAATCTACATGGAACAACCAGTCGGTTTTGTTGTAGAAGGCCAAGAGCGCAAATTTTGCAAGCTCAAACGTTCAATATATGGTCTCAAACAATCTTCTAGGCAATGGTATTTTCGCTTTCATCGAGCTATTACCTCTTATGATTTTACGATGATTAGTGAAGACCATTTTGTCTATGTCAAGAGCACTGGACAATCTTTTGTAATTCTTTCTATATATGTCGATGACATCTTGTTGGCTGGAAATGATATGGAGTTTCTCATGACTATTAAGAAATGGTTATCATCTCATTTCGAGATGAAGGATATGGGGGAAGCAGATTATGTTCTTGGTGTTAAGATATATCGAGACCGATCAAGGAATTTATTAGCTCTTTCACAAGAGTCATATAGTCGTACAATCCTTGAAAGGTTTAAGATGCTTGATAGTAAACCCCATTGACACTCCAATTGCGAAAGGTGAAAGCCTAAACCTTGATATGTGCCCTAAGACACTTGAAGAGAAACGAAAGATGGAAAAAGTCCCATACTCTAGTGCTGTGGGCAGCTTGATGTATGCTATGATGTGCACCCGGCCGGATATTTGTTATGCCGTTGGCTTAGTAAGTCGTTACCAGTCAAACCCCGGAAAGAAACACTGGATGGTAGTGAAGAGAATTCTTAGATACTTGAAAGGAATAATGGACTATTCCTTGTGTTATCAAGGAAGTGATTTGCGTTTAACGGGATATACAGATGCCGACCATGGTGGAGACATGGATGGACGCAAATCAACTTCAGGATATGCTTTCTTGCTTAATAATGGTGCTATCACTTGGAGTAGCAAGAAACAATCTTGTACAGCTCTATCCACGATGGAAGCTGAGTTCATTGCATGTTCAGCATCAGTCCAAGAAGCTGTATGGCTAAGAAGATTCTAAGAAAGCTTACAGATCACTCCAGAAGCTTCGTGCCCTATGACCATTCATTGTGATAGTCAAGCGTGTATTGCTTTCTTGAAAGATCCTAAGTATCATGGAAGGACAAAGCACATTGCAATCAAAAATAATTTCGTGAGAGACATTGTGGCAAATAAGGAGGTGGTCATTAAGTATATATCTACGCAGAGGATGGTAGCTGATCCATTTACCAAACCCATCCCAAGAGATGTTTATCTCGCTCATGTTCGAGCTTTAGGTTTGCGTAGAATTTGTTTTGTGTACTTATGAAAGTTTGTCATTGACGTTGTATTTGTACTGGATGTTACATATATATTTAATAATATTTATTTTTGACATCGTATACATATGTAAATTTTTGATTGCATATTACACACAAATATTAAGAAGAGTCACCAAGTAGGAGATTGGTTCACTCACATGAACAATCGCCTCAGATTTCTTTGTGAGATGTTGAGATGAGACATGACCAGCTTGGCGCTAGTGGGAGCTTGCCTTTGTAAGGCTAGTTAATGTTGCCTTGATAAAGAGTCAAGATGAGATATGCTTATTAAGATATCAGTCATGATTGACCCAAAATCATGAATACTTGGAAGAGCAGGATAAGTACATAATCAGACGCTAGACAGCGAGCTGATAGTAGCTTGATCCACATAGTAGTACTTGGTTTAACCAGTTGACATATATTTTTTTTTGAAAAGAATTAACTACTATGACATGTGAGTCATACCACATGTGCTAGTCCGACAATATATGAAGCGAATGATATTTTATTTGTAATCCCTATCATTCGCAATGTGAGTTCCTATAAACCACACTATGGTTTCAAGAGTTACCCTTGAACCTTCTTCTATGTTCTGAAGGGATAAGCTAATGTTCGCTACTTTAGTATGTTTATCCAATGGTGATGGAATAATTAGCCTTATGGGACATGCTAGGAAAGCGGTTAGTTTGGAACGGATAGACATGAGTATGGAAGGGAAAAACTATTTTTTTTTACATTGACATATGTGTTTGCTGGCCAGCCACTATATCGCTCAACTGGAGTTTGAATATAGTGAACACATGATGTGAAATGTCTAACATATGCTATAGGTATAAGATATGTTAAGATTGATGTAAAAGATAAATGAGTTTGGGGAAGAGCGAGACATGCTGAAATGCAATTATTTTCTTCAGGGTTGTAGCAGTTATGTATTCCTAACAGGTGCATAATTTAGCTCCCAAGTGCAGGTGTACTCGCAGGCTCGCACGGTTCATTTGCCGTATGATTTCCGAGTTATAGCTCTCGAGCTTAACTGTAAAGATCTCTCTAGTAGTAGTCGCTTCCCATCATGTGCGAGTGGGAGATTTTGGTTGAAAGTCGGTTTCCGCCATGATTTATCAGCATACCGAACCGGTTTAGTTAACCGGTAGTTATGTAAGTTAAGAGTCATAACTCTACGACTAACTCATTTGTGTCCCTTCGTAAAGACATTTATCTTTGTCTATAAAAGAGGGAATGTAGACAAACAAAAGAGATAACTTTGTGGACATCGACACAAAGAAAAAGAGAGAAACTAGAGAGAGAAAACATTCTAGAGAGAGAAAAATTCGAGAGATCAACGGAAAGGGCACTTGAACGGTGGCTTGTGGTTGATTTCCATCAGTGATTTCAACCCTGATCTCTGCATCAATTCTCAGGCGATCCATGCCACATTCGTCACTAAACCGATGAAGGTACGTTTCCGGTTTCACGCTTCCGCATAGTATTCTTACACTAAGACCAAGAGCAGAGATTGTCAACTGGCATCAGACTGTTTGGTTCAAAGGAGCTACGCCGAAGCACGCATTTCATATGTGGATTGCCAATCTGGATCGCCTACCAACAAAGACTAGATTGGTCAGGTGGGGAATGAACATCAACACTACATGTGATCTCTGCTCCATAAACGAGGAATCCCGTGACCACATGTTCCTATCTTGTGACTTTGCCCGTTTCCTTTGGAACTCTGTCAGTAGTAAATTGGACTTGCCATCTACCAGCCTAGGCTCATGGCATCAATTGGTTTCTTGGATGAATAACGGCACGGTGAGATCGCCTTCAGCCCTACGCAAACTGGTCTGCCAGTCAGTCATCTATGCAATTTGGAGACAGAGAAACAACCTGCATCACAACCAGACCCATGTGCTGCTTTCTGCAATCTTTAAAGCTATCGATCAAGAGATCAGAAACTCCATCACTGCACGTCAGCTCAATAAGCGTTTCAAAAAGCTTATGCAAGTTTGGCTGAAGTGACACTACTATTCTAAAGAATGTATTTTGCTTTCTTGTTTTCCACTTTTTTTGCCAAGAAACCAAACACATGGTTGATCATTTTGTAAACCAACTCTTTCATATTATATGATATTTGCACTTTAGCAAAAAAAAAAAAAAGAATCTCTTGGTGGCGATGGTGAATACGAGACCGTCGACCAAAATTTTTGGTAAAGTTAAAAGTTATGAATAAGTATGGTGGAGATAAAACAAAATAGAAAAGTACTTAGGATCCATGCTAGAGCATGGGTTGAAATTTATTTTATTTATATTATAATTTTAGAATAAAATATAATTTATATGATTGTTTTTAAAAGTTTTTTGGATAAAAAATTATGCAATAAAATCATATGCTAAATATGATGACTTGAAAAAATACCTTTATTGTAAGTTTTATATTTTTAATTTTGTAATTTTATGTATGAAATGATTATGTTTGTTTTTTTATTTTTATTTTATATTTTGAAAATGTTTGGTGAAAGTGTTTTAATATGACCCGCGCTTAGGTAAGATTTTATTTTCAACTGTACAATAAGATCTCGGAAATCACGAGTAAGTGTGATAAATTGCCAAGATTTTATTCTTTTTACGCCTAACAGTAAATTGTTATGTCTAACAGTATATATTTTGTAACAATATATGTAATAGTAAAGATTTTATTTTGGAGATTATATAAATCATTGGAATATTCTGTTAAAGAAGATTTTTGGGATATTCTTAAGTGTATTCATATAGTCCACAGATTGACCAATTAATCTATAATTTTTTTTGTAAACAACCTATATTTAACCTATAACCTATTTTGTAACCAATTTCTAAAAATTATATAGTTTACAAAAAAAGTTGTGTACTTCCGTTTTATTATATAGGGGATATTGAAGGTTAAAGATGTCATTTTATCTTTGAAGAATCTCACATGATCAAGTAGCGCATTAGTTAGTATTATTATTAGTACTAGGTAATTACCCATGCTGCACTGCTGGATATATTTTAATCTTATTTTGCTTGACATAAGTATGATTAGTTAAATTTTTAAATGTTTTTAAAATTTAGTATTTTGCATTTGGTCATTTTAGTAATTTTACTTATACTCATATTTTGAGATTGGAAAATTCATTCATATATTTCTAATTTCAAGACCCATTTTTAGATTTATCAACATCTATATGACAACAATTCCAACCAGGTTCATTACTTACCTAAAATTTAAGTCTCTGAACGATAAGTTGTCTATATAATTTATCGATAAGTTATTTTCTAACAAAAATTTATATATATAGCAAGCTATACCAGAAAATAATAATTGGCTGTGAAATAGCACTCTATATATATAAAGTTAAATGAACTTTAAAAAAATGTCGATAAGTTAGTTTGTGACTGTAACGCCCCGACCGCCACATCTTAGTGGGCCCCGTGTCCACTCCCAGTCCATGGACCCATCTTCTTTAATGGGCCTCACGTCCTCTCACTAGTCCCGTGAGTCCATCTATATCCAACGGTCGGTTTGATATGTCCGGGAGGTTTTAAAGACTTGTTACCGTCCCTACAAATCACCACATGATCTTTCCTTTTGTTTTGTCCTCACTCACACAGTTCCGACAGTCACTTCCCGGAAAGTTAACCATCCTGAGACTACTCCAGCTCAAGCACGGTTAACTCAAGAGTTCTCTCAGGACCCTTGACCGAAAAGATAAGTGCACTTCGGTGACATAGGTGACCAAATCAATTCTTTTAAACCTCTCTGCATATCCCTGAAACCGGGGTGTCACAATTCATCCCCACTAACAGATCGCAATGTCCTCGTTGCGCACCAAAACCGTCACCCCCGATGGTGTGAGCCCACTCGACTCCACACTCGTTTGGGTTTGGCTTTGATACCACTTGTAACTCTCCCACTAACAGATCGCAACGTCCTCGTTGCGCACCAAGACTGTCACCCCCGACAGTGTGAGTCCACTCGACTCCACACTCGTCTGTGTTCGGCTCTGATACCACTTGTAACGCCCCGACCACAACCTTTTAGCGAGCCCCATATCCAATCCCAGTCCATGGGCCCAACTTCCTTAATGGGCCTCACGTCCTCTCACCAGGCCCGTGAGCCCATCCATATCCGACGGCCGGTTTGCTACGTCCGAGAGGTTTTAAAGACTTTTACCGTCCCTACAAATCACCACATGATCTTTCTCTGTGTTTTGTCCTCACTCGCACAGTTCCGACAGTTACTTCCCGGAAGGTCAGCCATCCTGATACTACTCCAGCATAAGGACGCTTGACTCTAGAGTTCTCTCAGGACCCTTGACCGAAAAGATAAGTGCACTTTGGTGACGTAGGAGGCCAAATCAATTCTTTTAAACCTCTCCGCATGTCCCTGAAACCGGGGTGTCACAATTCACCCCACTAACAGATCGCAACGTTCTCTTTGCGCACCAAGACCGTCACCTCCGATGGTGTGAGCCCACTCGACTCCACACTCGTTTGGGTTCGGCTCTGATACCACTTGTAACTCTCCCACTAACAGATCACAATGTCCTCGTTGCGCACCAAGACCGTCACTCCCGACCTCTCTCTCCTCACGACTTTCTCTTCTCTCTCCATCTCTCTCTTTCCTGATAACAGCACAAGCACACTGGCCCTAAAACTCTAGTTGCTTCTCCTCCTCATGCGTTGGAAGACAACACGAACACATCTTAACTCCCTTGCTCTCTCTCTCTCTTTCTCTCACGCCACCACCGAAGCTCCGCTTCTCTTTTCCATCCATGCCACCATAGAGCCTCAACTCCGCCTTTTTCCCCATTAGTATGCGCTTATGCTGGAGTAGTCTCAGGATGGGTGACCTTCCGGGAAGTGACTGTCGGAACTATACGAGTGAGGACAAAACACAGGGAAAGATCATGTGGTGAATTTTAGGGACGATAACAAGTCTTTAAAGCCTCCCAGACGTAGCAAACCGGCCGTCGGATATGGATGGGCTCACAGGCCTAGTGAGAGGACGTGAGGCCCATTAAATCCCAGTCCAATCCCAGTCCATGGGCCCACCCTCCTTAATGGGCCTCACGTCTTCTTACTAGACCTGTAAGCCGGTTTGCTACGTCCGGGAGGCTTTAAAGACTTGTTACCGTCTGATATGCTCAAATTAATCCCTAGAGCTACTCTCTCAAATTAAGAGATCAATGTAGTACTTAGGGGTCGAATTCCACAAGAACTCTAGATTACACAATAAATTGTAGAGTTTTATAATTAAGCTAAACAATTTAGTTTAAATTAAGAAAAGCAATACAAAATATTAAATAAAAGCTGTGAAAATTCAGAAGATCAAAAAGCTAGGTCTAGGAAATTTCTCAGGAAATTAAAAAATATTAAATCAATAATTAAATAGGATTCAAGCAATTAAGATCAGATCTAGAACTCTAAACTCTTTTGTAAAATAAATCAGTTCTCACTGCAAATATTATCTAAATTTAAAACCAGAAAATCCAAATCTCTTTGAAAATTTCTAGGTTAAAAATCAGCTTTGAAAACAGGTTTAAATTTTTCACAAAATCACTAAATCAAATCTCTTTGCAAGAAGTAATTTTGCTCATCAAAAGGTTTTATGAGGAAAATCAATTATATTCTCATATCAATTTATTTTCCTAGGTTATTAATTCTAGATGGCCAATCAAGGATTAATATGAAGAATAACCTATGATGAAGATCTAGAAAGATATTGATTCCTAAATAAACAGATCTAATAATTCATAAAAACCCTATGAAAAACTCTGAACCTAACAAGCAAACTACTCAGACGTATTCAATGAAACACAAATCATCTTTCTGAATAATAAGCAATTGAAATTAAAAGAGTAAAAAGGGAGTTCAAGAATTCTTCTCTACAAAGCAGTTCAGATCTCTCTCTCCCAAAAGCTCTCAAAATCTCACAGGGTTGCAGAAAATAAAACTTGCTAGAAAATAATTTAAGGGTGTCTAAAACCTAAAAATACTATATATATATATATATATATGTCCTAAAACACGTAAGGGACTTGTGTTGCAGTTATGGAAAACTTTGGGTAAATTTGTTAAACTTCCAAAACTGGCTTCTCTCGTAGACAAACAGGGGTGTCGACCGACACCATCACTCTGAATCGAATTCAACTTCTATTCCTTGATGAATTGCTCCAAAATCTCTCTAATTGCTCCATTTTGCTCATTTCATGTCAAAATCCTATAAAACCTGTAAAAACTCTCAAAGAACCTAAAAACACATCAAAAGACTCTATAAGACTCCTTATATCATGGTTAAAAACCACAAAAACCATGATATATCACCGTCCCTACAAATCACCACATGATATTTCCTTGTGTTTTGTCCTCTCTCGCACAGTTTCGACAGTCACTTCCCAGAAGGTCACCCATCCTGAGATTACTCCAGCTCAAGCACGCTTAACTCAATAGTTCTCTCAGGACCCTAGACCGAAAAGATAAGTGCACTTTGGTGACATAGGTGGCCAAATCAATTCTTTTAAACCTCTCCGCAAGTCTGTGAAACCGGGGTGAACTAACAGATCGCAACATCCTAGTTGCGCACCAAGACCATCATCCCCGACGGTGTGAGCCCACTCGTCTGGGTTTGGCTCTGATACCACTTGTAACTTCCCGACCGCCACCGTTTAGTGGGCCCTATGTCCAATCCCAGTTCATGGGCCCACCTTCCTTAATGGGCCTCACATCCTCTCACTAGGCCCATGAGCCCATCCATATCTGACGGTCGGTTTGCTTCGTCCGGGAGGTTTTAAAGAGTTAATTTGGTCACCTATGTCACCAAAGTGCACTTATCTTTTCGGTCAAGGGTCCTGAGAGAACTCCAGAGTTAAGGGTGCTTGAGTTGGAGTAATCTCAGGATAGGTGACCTTCCGGGAAGTGACTGTCGGAACTGTGAGAGTGAGGGCAAAACACAGGAAAATATCTGTGGTGATTTGTAGAGACGGTAACAAGTCTTTAAAGCCTTCCAGACGTAGAAAACCGGCCGTCGGATAAGGATGGGCTCATGGGCCTAGTGAGAGGATGTGAGGCCCATTAAGGAAAGTGGGCCCATTGACTGGGATTGGACATGGGGCCCACTAAGAGGTGGCGGTCGAGGCGTTACAAGTGGTATCAGAGCCGAACCTGGACGAGTGTGGAGTCGAGTGGGCTCACACCAACGGGGGTGACGTGGTTGGTGTGCAACGTGGACGTTGCGATCTGTTAGTGGGGGTGAATTGTGACATCCCGGTTTCAGAGACTTGCGGAGATGTTGAAAAGAATTGATTTGGCCACCTATGTCACAAAAATGCACTTATCTTTTCGGTCAAGGGTCTTGAGAGAACTCCAGAGTTAAGCGTGCTTGAACTGGAGTAATCTCAGGATGGGTGACCTTTCGGGAAGTGACTGTCGGAACTGTGCGAGTGAGGATAAAACACAGGGAAATATCATGTGGTGATCTGTAGGGACGGTAATAAGGCTTTAAAGCCTCCCGGACATAGCAAACCGGCCGTCGGATATGTATGGGATCACGGGCCTAGAGAGAGGACGTGAGGCCCATTAAGGAAGGTGGGCCCGTGGACTGGGATTGTACATGGAATCCACTAAGAGGTGGCGGTCGAGGCGTTACAAGTACTCAACGTTAATGTTCTACTCAGGGAATCAGGTTTATGCTCCTCCGTTCTCCACCGCGTCAGTACTAAGATTCACACCTTCATCTTCCTTCTCTTATGCATATGGAGACTTTGACTTAACACAAACCCCATTTTTTTCTTCCAAAACTATTCCTCTCAACTCCCAAAAAATAACTGCCGTGTAAAACCAAGAAGGCATAAATTGCGAGTTGTCTTTAGAAACCAAAAATCCATCTAAATTACAGTGAGTTGTCTATTCTGATTTCAATTTATGATATTGCAATTTACTTTGCTTTTTTTTGGAATGAATGTAAAATATATTAGGGGAAAAACCATGTTTACATCTACGACATCCTTGTTTTTTACTCTAATTTGACAAAGTAATGAAAACAAAAATAAGTAAAGAAGACCTAAGCAAGAAGAAAACAGAGTATAACTTCCTAAGGACGTGAGCTCAACTCCATGAACGGTTATTCTGGCTTTCCGAAAGAATAAATTTGCTTTTGAACTGTTTGATCTTGCCATAATGAGTTGTGACTTGAAAGACATACCAAAGAATGAATTGTATTAAACTTGCAAAGGATGAATCAATAAGCATAGGAAGGACACTGAAATCTTAAAGAAATTATTTTGAAGAATTTCATGTGTGAGATTCTGCCATGTTTGTTCTACCAAAATATTGTAAAATAAATAATCTAAAGAATCTATTTTAGTCATCAACTAATTATAATTTAGAAAAAAAACATTTCTAATTTGGCCAAAGAAAAGAGTATTTAAACACAAAATCAATACTTAAGAGTATCAAACGACACATTAAGCAAAGCCAATATTGTTAAGCTTAATTCATTTAGAAGCACCAAAGAGAACAGCGAATGGTATACACGAGTGACACTTCTCTCTACCACTCGTTTACATCAAATCGACATTAGCGTAAGAGATATGCAGTTATACATACGAATTAGAATATACATCATTAAGTTTACTTTGCTTACCTTCTCATCAACAAACCACCAACAAGCAGGTCGTCCAGCCAGTTCATGGAAAATAATGTATAAATACGATCGAAGAGCAAAGTTGGAACTGCAAAACACACAAACAAAAAGATTAAAACAAAAAAAGAGAATTTTTTACTAATGCCCCTTTTTTGATATCTCTTTTTAAAAATGTCCTTTCTATGACCATTTTTAATTATACCCTTTCTTTATTTCGTAAAGAAAATTTTGCCCTTCTTTGAAAATTATACTGACAATCTTATTCGACCTTCTCCGTCATCGATTTCTCCGTCGTCGACCTTCTTCGTCTTCATCTTCGTCTCTTCTTCTCCGTCGTCATCTATCCTTCTCCGGTCGCATCTCTCCTTCTTCGTTCGTATCTCTCCTTCTCCGGTCGGATTTCTTTTTCTCCGGTCTGATCTCTCCTCTGCCGTTATCATTGCTTCTCCCGTCGTCTTAGTCCTCTCTTTTACTTTGTCGTCTCTTCTTCTCCCATCGTGTAAGCTTGTTTCTGAATTTTAATTTTGATTTCAATTTCAATTTTGTCTTAGCTATTAGATTGTTGTTTCGATTTCAAATTTGATGTCAGAATTTTTTTTTTAGGTCTTAAGAACTTGTTCTTTAGATTATTTCGTGATAATAAAGTCCTTTATTAGATCTTTGGTCAGCTACTGTTATTCTTTGATATAGTTGTTGGGATCTCTCTTCTTTTAATGTAGTTTTGTAATTCGTGATATTGGTTTGTTTTCTCAAGACTTGTTTGGGTGTACATAATGATTGAATTGTATTCAATATGTGGATTGTGGAAGTTGAACAACAACATTCATTGGGAATGGATAATGAAAGGGGAGCTTCTTTGATTAATATTGATGAGAATACTAGATTTAGTGAGTTGGTAAAGATTCCATTAGAAGATTTTGACATTGATATTCATGCACAATGTTTAAAGCTTAGGTATACATTGCCTGCTATGTCTGCTACCATAGGTAGTATTCCTATCTTCATTAGAAATGATAGGCAGCATGAAGCTTTTAAACTCAAATATGCACATAGTGGAGGAGTTCTTCATCTATGTGTTACTGTTGACGATTTTTGTGTGACTGTTGACCAGGTATTTTTAGTAAACTCATTCTCTTATTCTTTCTAATATTGTTTTAGAAAAGTAACTGATTTGAGGAATGTTTTTTTATCAGGGCCAACCTAGCTCTACTCCTTTTATTGAGAGTGTTACTGTTGTTACTCAGGTAACTTTCTACTTTAGAATTTTTATTTATTTCTTGCTTACAAAACCTTATAAAATCCTTTGAAAACACTTATAAAACGTTTTAAATACTTTACAAACCCTTTCAGGATCAAACTAGCTCAAATCTATTTGTTGGGAATGCTATTGATGTTTCTACTGCTACTCATACTCAGGTAACTTACAATGGCATAAATGTTTTAATTGCCTTTTCAACCCGTTTTAAAAACCTTTGAAAACAGTTGTAAACCTTATTAAATCCTTTAAAATCACTTGTAAAACCTTTTAAATACTTTACAAATCTTTTAAAAATTCATTGATTTGTACTTTCAGGGTCAACCAATATCAAATCCATATGTCGAGAGTGTTCCTCGTTTTTATTGTTCTCCCATTGCTTCTTCAAGTCAACATACTGGCATTGTTGATGATTTTACTGCTACTGTTACTCATACACAGGTAACTTACAATGGCATTACCCCTTTTAAAACATGTGGTAAATCCATTTAAACACTTTAAAAAACCTTTGAAAACAGTTGTAAATCTTATTAAATCCTTTGAAATCACTTGTAAAACCTTTTAAATACTTTACAAATCTTTTAAAAATTCATTGATTTGTACTTTCAGGGTCAACCAATATCAAATCCATATGTCGAGAGTGTTCCTCGTTTTTATTGTTCTCCCATTGCTTCTTCAAGTCAACATACTGGCATTGTTGATGATTTTA
Organism: Camelina sativa; assembly: GCF_000633955.1. Taxonomy (NCBI): domain Eukaryota; kingdom Viridiplantae; phylum Streptophyta; class Magnoliopsida; order Brassicales; family Brassicaceae; genus Camelina; species Camelina sativa. The sequence continues at coordinate 22,849,558 of NC_025685.1, forward strand.
CTGCTACTGTTACTCATACACAGGTAACTTACAATGGCATTACCCCTTTTAAAACATGTGGTAAATCCATTTAAACACTTTAAAAAACCTTTGAAAACAGTTGTAAATCTTATTAAATCCTTTGAAATCACGTGTAAAACCTTTTAAATACTTTAGAAATCTTTTAAAAATTCATTGATTTGTACTTTCAGGGTCAACCAATATCAAATCCATATGTCGAGAGTGTTCCTCGTTTTTATTGTTCTCATGTTGCTTCTTCAAGTCAACATACTGGCACTGCTGATGATTTTACTTCTACTGCTACTCATACTCAGGTAACTTACAATGGCATTACCCCTTTTAAAACCTTTGGTAAATCCATTTAAACACTTTAAAAAACCTTTGAAAACAGTTGTAAATCTTATTAAATCCTTTGAAATCACTTGTAAAACCTTTTAAATACTTTACAAATCTTTTAAAAAATTCATTGATTTGTACTTTCAGGGTCAACCAATACCAAATCCATATGTCGAAAGTGTTCCTCGTTTTTATTGTTCTCATGTTGCTTCTTAAGTCAATATACTGGCACCGATGATGATTTTACTGCTACTGCTACTCATACTCAGGTAACTTACAATGGCGTTACCCCTTTTAAAACCTTTGGTAAATTCATTTAAACACTTTAAAAAACCTTTGAAAACAGTTGTAAATCTTATTAAAATCTTTGAAATCACTTGTAAAACCTTTTAAATACTTTACAAATCTTTTAAAAATTCTTTGATTTGTACTTTCGAGAGTGTTCCTCGTAACATGACAACCTCTGTTGGGTATCCATCTGGTTCTTCACACTCAACTGGTCTAATCGATGTTGATTCACTGTTTTGTGGGAAGTTATTCAAAGACAAAAAAAGAAATGAGAAGTCTGATGCAGATGTATGCAGTAAAGCATAGTTTTGAGTTTCATACTTTTAAGTCAGACAACAAGAGGTATGTTCTTCATTATATAGATGAAAAATGTAGTTGGAGGCTATGTGCAACTAAGGTTAAAGCATCATATAACTTTGTTGTTCGAAAGTATATTAGTCAGCACAGCTGTGACTTTGCTTTAAGGAATGTTAATCATCGCCAAGCATCTGCAAGGACTTTGGCTGGTTTGGTTAGTAACCATTTTGCAGGAGGAAAGCTTCCTCTCAGACCTAAACAGCTCATGGAAATTTTAGGAATGACCATGGAGTTGGTGTCTCTTACTCAAAAGCATGGAGAGCTCAAGAACATGCATCAGAACCTGCTAGGGGTTTACCTGCTGATAGTTATGAGGTTTTACCGAGTTGGTTCCACATGGTAGAAAAGAAGAATCCAAGTATTATCACTTACATCAAAGCTGATTCTGATAATAAGTTCAGATATGCTTTTCTGGCTAGAGGTTTTAAGTTGATGAGAAAAGTTATTTCTATTGATGGCACCCATTTGAAATCAAAATTTAAAGGGACTTTGCTTGCTGCATCAGCTCAGGATAGTAATTTTCAGTTGTATCCTATTGCTTTTGCCGTTGTTGATTCTGAGAATGATGCATCATGAGATTGGTTTTTGCGGTGTTTGAAGAAAATTATTCCTGATGAAAAGGATCTAGTTTTCGTGTCTGATCGGGCTTCTTCAATTGCAACTGCACTTTTAGTAAATTATGAACATGCTCATTATGGGATCTGCACTTTCAACATGCAAAAGAACCTGGAAACACGATTTAGAGCTTCTGCTTCTCTTCTTCCAGTTGTTCATGATGCTTCAAGAGCTTACTCTCAATATGATTTTGATTATTTGTTCAGTAAAATTTCCAATGGTGATCCGGAACTTGGAGAATATCTTTGGCAAGCTGATATTAGAAAATGGTCACGTGCATATGCTCCTTCTAACCGGTACAACATCATGATATCTAATTGTGCCAAGTCCATTAACTTCTTGTTAAAAGAGACTCACGAGTATCCAATTGTCTGCCTATTCGAGACAATCAGGTCTATTTAGACTAGGTGGTTTAATGAACGACGTGAGGAGAGCTGTCAACATCCATATGTTGTTACTCCAAATGTTGGGAATAAGATGAATGCATCTTATAATAATACTACCCGATGGTTTGAAGTTTGTCAACTAAATGAAAATGTCTTAGAGGTTAAAGCAGGTTTAAAGACGAATGTGGTGAATTTGGACACAATGAAATGCACATGATGTATGTTTGATATTGACAAATTCCCTTGTGCACATGGAATTGCTGCTGCCAAACATGTCAATCTCAATGAAAACATGTTTGTTGATGATTATCATTTCACTGAAAGGTTATAACTCTCTTCTTTAATTGGGTTTTGAAAAGGTTGCTAAAGTAACGAATCCGACATGTTTTTACAATGTTTTAAAAGGTTTTAAAAGGTTTTACAAGTTGTTTATAAGATTTATAAATAGTTTAAAAAAGGTTTTACAATGTTTTACAAGGTTTTTCAAAGGTTTATCAAAGTTCTATAAGTCTTATCTTCCTCTTTATATTTTACAGATGGCGTTTAGGATATTCAGAGAGCATTCACCCAGTAGGTGATATGGAGTATTGGGAGATTCCAGAGAATGTTAGTACTTCTATTCGGCCACCTTCTACTCGTATACCTAGTGGTAGACAAAAGAAAAAGAGAATAGCTAGTTCATGGGAGCATGGAAAGGCTAAGACAAATTCAAAACAATACAAATGCAGTAGGTGCAGTCACTGTGGACACAACAAATCTAGTTGTGTAGGTGTTATCTAACTCTCTCTCTCTCTCTCTTTAGTTCAACTTGAATTTGTTCTTTTTAATAAATATTTCAGTCTGTGGTGTTGTAAACTCTATTTTCATAGATTTTTTTTTCCTGATTTTACTGTTTTAAAACATTATAAACAACTTGTAATGCCTTTAAAAAAGCAAGTCGTACTGTTTTTAAATCATTATAAACAACTTGTAAGACCTTTTAAAACTTGTTAAAAACCATATATACTCTTATAAATCATATATACTCTTGTAAAACCGTTTAAAAACATTTCAAAAACTGTAAAATTCTTTTAAAAACTCTTGTAAAACCGTTTAAAAACCTTTTAAAACGTTGTAAAACCTTTTAAAAACCTTAATTGATTGGCACTCAATCCATTACTTCTGTTCTGCTTTTCGGATTTAGTTTTTTTGGCCCACCCTTTGAAAGGATTGATTGGCACAGTTAGTAATGTTTATTACGAACATCGAAGGAGATAAATCAAGATACTATAAAGGATTTTCGCGGTTACCCCAAACCCAGAGAGAAACAGCGTTCCACTTTTGATTTCGAATAGCTTAAGTTTTTTTTGTGGAAAACGATTGAAGGGGTAATACGCGAAGAGTCGCTTTCAAAAAAGCAAAGGGGTAAGATTTGAAGGGGTAAGATTTCGAAACAGCGGTACCAGAGGCTCGTAAAACCGTAATTGATTGAAGGGGTAATACGCGAAGCGTCGCTTTGATTCGGTTATAATTACGCGTTGAAGGGGTAAGAATTATGTATTTATGAAACCGAAGGGGTACTTTTTGTAAACCAAAGCGACGCTTCGCGTATTATAAATACTTTTTGCTCTTGACTTACACATCAAACCATTGTCTCATGAAAACGTAAAAATCATCTCTTAGACTCAACAAATCATATTACCTTCTTCCTTCAATCCGTCAGAAATGTCGCATCTTTCTTCAAGCCATCTAAGGTATAGGTTGAAAACTTTGAACAAGGATCATTCGATAAACGTCACAGAAAGTAAACGCATACATCTTCAGATTAGTTTTGTTTTACTGTTAAGGATAAAAGAGATTGAGTGTGTTTGTCTTTTTGTTAGTAATTGTTGATGACAACATTTTCCATTGGGAGGCTACTTTAATCGGACCGGTGAACACCCCATATGAAGGGGGAGTGTTTAAAATGAGTATTCATTTTACGTGTGATTACCCAAATAATCCCCCAAAGGTATCTGTTTTGATTATACTCCCTTTTATTTAGCAAGCATGTGTATTAGGACTTCTCTTTTTGCAGCAACTCAATAGTTTTTTAAATATAATTTCTTGATAATGCAGGTTTGTTTCGACACAAAAATTTGCCACCCAAACATATCAGATGAAGGAGCCATATACCTAAGAGTGTTGAAGTCCACCTATTGGCAGCCCATGCCGATTATTTTGCTTTTCAAGAGATTAGTGGAGAAGTTGATTGAACCAGAAGTCGATGAGGAGGACCAGATAAATAAAAATCTTGCCAACCTCTACAAATCTGATAGGGCAAGGTTTGAAGCAATGGCTAGAGAGATGACAAACCAATACACTGGGAGAGGAAACTGAAATATGAACTTAAATAGTTCAAATCTATTTTAAAAAATCTTGAATGACTCAACTTGTATTTGTTCTTCTTAATAAAATATTTCAGTCTGTGGTGTTGTAAACTACATTTTTAAAGATTTTTTAATTCAGATTTTACTGTTTTAAAACATTATAAACAACTTGTAAAGCCTTTAGAAAAGCAAGTCATACTGATATATATCATTATATACAACTTGTAAAACCTTTTAAAACTTTCTTAAAACCAGATATAGTCTTGTAAATTATATATACTCTTGTAAAACCAAACGGTTAATAGGATTAACACCATTTAAAAGGTTTTACAAGCGTTTTAAAACGGTTTTGAAAAGGTTTAAAAGAATTTTGTTAAAATATTTCAATGAATTTTATAGAATTTACAAGAGTTTTAAAAGGTTTTCAAAAAGTTTTGAAAAGGATAAATAACGTTTGAAAAACACCCTTTTTAAAAACTCTTGTAAATCCCATAAAATTCATTGAAATACCTACACTTAAACGAAGTGTATGCTAATTCTGAAAAGATGTCAAACGTTATATATTGAATAATCGAAAAAGAATAACTTAACATTAAAAAGACAAATTTTTTAAATCTACTTGCAAACTAAACATTAAAATATCTTGCCATTCATTATTGTTCTTAATGCAATAAGCTAAAGCTCCATTCCTGCGATCACGTTTATATACCAGCAAGATGCAAACTTCCATAACCTAGGTATTTGCTAATTCTGCAAATTATGGATTGTTCTTGAAGTATATGTCCCTATACTCATGCAAAAGAAAATAAAATTTTAAGTTAATATTAAATAACAGTAAAATGTGCATTAAATCTAACAAAAGTCGAGGTTCACTAACCTTTAGTGTTGAAAACATTCGGGTACCGAGGTATCTCATTTGTGGAGTAACATCTTTAGGAATTTTGTGAGGATGAAGAATTAACATTGCCTTCCTTGCTACTTTACTTACATCTTCTTTAGTTACCAAATCCATGGAATAGACTTTTTCCCACTTATTCCCTGGCCAAAGATACTACAATGTAGAACATCCAAATTTTGTTAGTATTTAACGCATATGATAACAAGTATATGTTTTTTTTTTCAAACTTACTTCATCCATTGACGAAAGCATAAATTTGATGTCCCCGCGCACAGTCCAACGAGTTATAACTGCCTCGATTTGTTTCATTTCTTCGTCACTTATATTGTTCTCCTGCGTAGAAGGTGTTTGCACTAATACAAACATAAGAAACAAAATATTATATGTCATTTTCAAAAGGGCAAATCATCTATAATAAAGAATTCAACAACTTACAACTGCCCATTTTCTGGCTGGTGTGTTCTTGTTGGCTTGGGTCTTCTTGTTGAGTAGGAGCTTTTTGTTGAGTGGGAGCTTCTTGTTGGCTTGGGTCTACATCAGTATCTGAAATATTAATACACTCTTCGTCATCCGATATAACAATGTACGCTTCTTGTTGGCTTGAGTCTACATCATCAGCACTTTTAGGCTTCCCATTCTGCATAAATAATTATATTTTCATTAACCATATGTAAATTATTTTCAAATATGTTTTTACAAGGTTTTTAAAATTAGTCGATCATATTCAAGTAACACATACCTTATCATTATACATATCCTCCTCTTGTGGTTCATTTTCATTAGTATCCTGGGTATTTTCTTCAGGAATAACACTTGGGTCCCCTCTCAAGTCAGTTTGTTTCTCATGTTGATAATCTTGATTCTCTTCTTTAGATACCTAGAAATGTTGTAAATTTTGTTTAATACTATTTAAAACACTAGCAAAACCTTTGAAAACAATTATATGATTTTGTTAAAAACTCGTTTAAACACTTTTAAAATGATTTTAAAAGGAATTTAGCTTTTTTTTTCAAACCATTTTAAACCATTGAAAACCCTTTTAAATCCATTGTTAACACTTGAAAAACGATTTTATATGATTTAGTTAAAAACTCTTTAAAACACTTTTAAAACGATTTTAAAAGTAATGAAGTTTTTTTTTTCACTTACAAATTCACTTGGAGAAGCTAGTACTTCCTCTTCTTCAAAGGCAGTTGCAGAGGCTGGTACTTCCTCTTCTTAAAATAGAGGCTGGTACCTCCTCTTCTTGAAAAGCAGTTGCAGAGGCTGGTACTTTCTCTTCTTGAAAAGCAGTTACAGAGGCTGGTACTTCCTCTTCTTGAAAAGCAGTTGCAGAGGCTGGTACTTCCTCTTCTTGAAAAGCAGTAGCAGAGGCTGGTACTTCCTGTTCTTGAAAAGCAGTTGCAGATGCTGGTACTTCCTCTTCTTCAAAAGCAGTGGCAGAGGCTGATACTTCCTCTTCTTCAAATGCCCTTGATTTCCACTGTGGTGTTGCAGCAGCAGTAGTGATCCCCACATGATTCTCCAGTCTCACTATTCTTTTGTGAATAAGTTGACATATTTTTAAAATCATGTCAATTTTTCCACTACAAGATATTCTTTTTTTTTTTGTTAGTTTGATTCAAGGATGTCCCTGCAGCTTCTCTCACACGCTTGTTTTGATTTTGTTCTCTTTTTTCAACTTGAATAAATCATTGAATCCATTCCTCCTTAGTCATCCTATAGCCTTGGATTACAAGTTTAACAACTTCATCAAAATCCTTATCTTCATCATTCGGTGGCACAACCAAATGGCTATATTCATCGGGATCACCAACAATTGTTTTCACTTCAACCTGCAAAGATAAATCGATTCATATTATATCTCAAAAGTCTTATACAGATATTTTAAAACCTTTTAAAACTCTTTTATAACTCTCAAAATCCCTTGTAAATCCGTTGTAAAGTCTTGTAAACCATTTTAAACACATTGTAAATCAAAATTACATTAATAACACTATTTTAAAAGGGTTTACAATGTGTTTTAAAACTATTGGAAACAAAAAAAAAATAGTTCTAGAGAAGTATTAGTACCTTGCAAGCCTCAAGAACAAATTTTCTTTCATTGAATTTTGGGGATTTTGTCATTTGTCATTGCAAGATTAGTGGGAGATGTTGATTTTGGCTTGAAATGCTTTCCCTAACACCAAATTGTTCCTCTATCTGGCGAACTGAAGATAACAACTAGATTTGGATTGCATATGGAAAGCCAGCCATACTGTACTGTATCTTTGCCAACGATCCCACAGTCATTTTTTTCACGCCTATCATTAATGATTCATAAGCAATTTCACCTCAAGGATACTTGTAGTAATTCTCAAAACTACAGGCTCTCAGAAAATTCTTTAAGGGAATTAGAACTACTGGATTTTGTGCTATCAATATCCCCTCCACTAGTAACAAAGCACCTAATCGAATTCTTTCCACAGGTTGCATGTCTTTTCCTTTAAATTTCAAAGTACAAAGAAGATCTTTACAGGTCATTTTATCATTCATCCACAAATCTTTTTTCGATTTAACAGTACCTACCGGAAGGCATGTTGTAATGACGAATTCCCTTAGCAGAAATTGCATAGGTTGATTATCAAATGCAAACCAGATCTCGTTTTTCGCAGACAAAATCCTCCTCTGTAGTAAGTGGTGGACCAGTTGACTCGAGAAGTTGATTTCTTTCCTATTAACAAATTCTATAACTGGACCCAAGAAAGACTCCTCTAACTTCTTGAACTCTTCTTTTTTTAATGTTTTCTTTACAGTCTTCAAAACAGCTTTCTCAGAAGAATATTTAGTTACTCTCTCTAATGTATCTCCCTCTGTGCCTGGCGTGATTAATCTTTTTGGGAAGTACAGTTTCTTTGCAGAATCTTCAAAAATACTCATATCGTAAAACCTGTCAACATTGTTTACAGAGAAGAACATATTCATGTCATGCACACAAGATCCCTTATAAATCCTATTTAAAACCAATATAAAACTTTTTAAAGACATTGATAAATTTTCAACCTTCGTATTCCGAATTCACCAAAACATCATAAAAATTCAAATCGAAATAGAAATTGAAGTCAAAATTAAGTTCTGAACCAAACTTACAGATGGGAGAAGAAGAGACGACGAATTTGAAGAGAGGACTGAGAGGAAAAACGAGGGAGAAGAAGAGTCCGTAATTCGACGAAGAAAATGGCAATTTGAAGTCCTCGCGTATCCAATCAGCCGACTCCTAGTCTCAATCCGACGACTTCGTGTCTGCATTCCGACGAAATCGAGAACCCAATTTAAACAAATACAGATTTGAGTGAATTTCGCGATTTTCAACCTCCGAGACGGAAAACTGTACTTTTTGAAAGAGGAACCAGTAACCTTTTGGGATAAATGATACAGGGGGGGGTTATATTTTACAATTGGGCCTAGGCCTAGGGCTTTCACCCTTAATATGAAAAAACATTGTAAAACCTTTTAAAATATAAATTATGTTTTATAGTATTAAGTCCATTTAAAAGGTTTTACAAGCGTTTTAAAACGGATTTTAAAAGGTTTAAAAGGGTTTTGTTTTGGGTATTTCAATGAATTTTATAGGATTTACAAGAGTTTTAAAAGGTTTTTAAAAGGGTTCGAAAAGGATAAACAACATTTTAAAATTCATTGTAAATACCAACACTTAAACGAAGTATATGCTAATTCTGCAAAGATGTCAAACACTATTTATTGAATAATCAAAAAGGAGTAACTTAACATTTTTCTAGAATAGTGTCACAGTAAAAACACAAAAAAAAAAAAAAATCTACTTGTAAACTATACATTGAAATATCTTACAATTCATTATTGTTCTTGATGCAATAAGCTAAAGCTCCATTCCTGCGATCACGTTTATATACCAGCAACATGCAAACTTCCATTATCCTAGGTATTTGCTAATTCTGCAAAGATAATATAATTAATGTTAGAACTTTTTAAAATACATTGCAATACCAACCTGTTAACCATTTTAAAACTCTTGTAAACTCATTTAAAACCAGTTTAAATAACTATGTAAAAACCTACACTGACCTGCAAAGATGTCAACCACCATTTTCTGCCGTAAATCACCAATTCACTCATTTGTAAGATTGCCATATGTCGGAGTGCTCATAGCCAGACACTCGATTGTCTTTAGCATGAAGACACCACTATCTTCAATCTTAGCAATCTATCAAGAAAAAACAAAGTAAAGAGTCCACAATATTTATAGAGAACATATCACAAAAATAGAAAACAAGCTCAGTAGTATTTACCTGAGGTATGCAATTCATGATATTGATTTTGAATGGAGATTTCTGTGTATCATTTTTCATCCCAAATTTCTTCTGGGCAATATACATCATTGCAACAGCATATGCACCCACCTTTTTGTCTTTAATTTTGTTACTGTAGAAAGACTTGCTTAAATCATAGATATTCAACAACCTCTTCTCCAAATTAATCATCAACGGCATCCAAAGCTTTTCCTTAACCATCATTGGTGCCAATATTTTGTTTGTAGGTGCTTCCTTGAAGAGTTGACTGAATCCTTCTTCAGGGAACTCATATTCATCTTTATCGTCAATGAATATGGAGTAATTTTCATCAATATCTCTCAAAAAAAGATACTCCCGCCAACGTCAATGCTTTGCTTTTATAGAACTCCGGATGACTTTCTTCTCTTTTGCTTAATAACTTCACAACTGTATCAACATGCTAAACAACAACAAAAACCGGGTTAGAACAAAATTTGAAATTTAAAAGAGTTTACAAATATAACAACCCTTGTTGTCAAATAATTCATATAAATATCAGACCCTGTCACACATCATCTTGTAAACCAGTTTAAACACATTGTAAAACTTTGAAAACGCTTAAAAAACATATTTTAATTCCTTTTAAAACACTTTTAAACCTCTTGTAAAATCTTTTAAAAACCTTTTTAAAACTCTTGTAAAACTTTTAAAACCCCATGAAACGTTAAAAACACATTGTAAAACCTTATGATTTGTAATCATACCATTGTTGTCAACGACTTCCCTGGCGTCTCTAGTGTTGTGAACCACCTAGCATCAACTTTGTTACCCAGAATTGTTAGTTGCCTACATCCAAAAATAAATAGAATAACCATGAATACTTACAAGACCATGAATACATCTTTTGAAACGTCGATAAAAGACTAATTAAACTTTTACTTTTGTTGCTAGAAACTAAAACTTACTTTGGTTTCCTTGAATTCTTCCATTCAGTAAATATTTCTAATCGGGTCTTATCAACTTTGGAAAAAGGATAAAATATTGGATGCTTCTTCTTCTCAGCCGTGTAAGACGGCTGAGTGTGAATAGAAGGAACTGTATTTCATTCACTTTTTCTTTGCACACTACCAACATCCCACTTTATATCGATACACTAGAAAACAATTTAAATAACTCATAGAAATTATTAAGTTAGATACATACCCCTTCTCTAGCTTGAACATCAGCATCTGGATTGTCACTTGGTTTACGCTTCTTCCTCTGCAGTGCCACAAGAAAATCACAATTTTTTGTAAACATTAATAAAATGTAAAACAACATAAAACATTATACAACTAGATACTAACCTCTTTTCTGTTTGTAACATCATCATCACCATCATTGCTTTGCTTAGACTTTCTCTGCAGTTCAAAAAGTTTTTTAAGAAAACAATGTTTACATGATTTAAACCTAATGAGATACTTGATGAAATCTATTAAAACCTTTTAAAACAAGTCCTGTTATACAAATACTCATAACAACTATATAAAAAATTAATGATTTACCTGTTTTCTGTCTCTCAAAATTGTCTTCTTACTGCTTGCTCCCTTCTCTTTACCCATGCTTTTATCTTTTCCACTATCCTGATCTTCTTGAGAAAGAAGATCAAATTTTGGTGTAGAAGGGCGTGGAGAAGGAGATTTATCCTTCAAAGATGATAACAATTGTGGTTTACAACAGGCTTTTAAAAGGGTATTTGGAAACTTATAAAAATACTAAATTAATGTACCTTTGGTGTTTCTTTAAAGTAATTACCATAATCACAACCATTTTTTTGGGTGTTTTCATCGTCTCGAGCGTAGCTCCCATCTTGTGTGTTTGGCGTACGGACAGAATCTGCAGACGGGCTTTCTACGAAATCTTCTCTAGCAATATCTCCATCAAAATTTTGTTTGCCAGCCTGCAACAAAACAAAAGACCATATAACATCATTTAAAAGGTTTTACAATCTGTTTTAAAAAGGTTTTAAAAGGTTTAGGTCACCTTTGAAACCAGTATTTAAAAACATTGTAAAACTTTTAAAACACCTTGTAAAACCTTTTAAAACCCTTTTAAAACAGATTGTAAAACCTTTTGAAAACCTTTTTAAATACATTGTAAAACCTTTGAAAACCTTTTAAAACCCTTTTAAAGTCTTAGCAAAGACTAATTAAACATTTTATAAAGTCGTTTACAAAATAGATACTAACCTCTTCATTGATAACCTCTTCATTTCTATTATGTCCATCTTCATCTTCGTGAGACTGCAAAGGGAAAAAAAAAAGGAGCTCAGTTAAAGAGTTTAGTGTCCAATGTATCGGAAAAGGTGTGATCTTGGAATCTTACTCCTTTATCCTTATCTTTCTCTGATGTGGTTTTGACAGCTTCTTCAATGGCTTCTAGTCTTTTACTGAAGTCTTCTAACATGAAGAGGATTATGTCAAGTTTTTTAGAATCTGACAAATTTTTCTCCATTTTCTCATGTTTCTCAGAGACTGACAATTTTTCCCCCATTTTGCCACCCAACTCTCTCATGGCATAGTAAATATCAACTAATCTAGAAGACCATTCTTCTTTCTTCAATCTATAGCCTTTCATAACCAAGCCAAGAACTTCTTCAAAATCATTGTCATCTTCATCAACCAAATGCTTATATTCTTGTGGATCTCCAAATACAGTTTTGACTTCAACCTACAAAAATAATCAAAATCCATCAAAACAAAACTCATCAAATAAGATAACCAATGAATAACAAAACTTTACTTTTAAAAGAATTCAAAACTTACACAAGTTGCTATCTTAATAACATCAACAATTTCGTCAAACCATGGAGCTCGACTTGAGTGCCAGTTGAGAAACAGCGGATACAATGTTTTGGAAAAATCACACCTTTTCCCAAAGGTAGAACCAAAAATTGGAACAGCGCTCAAACCCCATATTGATAATTCCAATGGAAATCTCTTGACACTATACTGACTTTTTGACCAAGAATCTTTATCGAATTTCTGAATGCATGTGGCAAGGACGTTATACGCTTCCTTGCCCTATGGTTGGGTTGTATACATCTCAAAATCTGATGTATGCTTAAGCCTAGACAGTGGTATCTTCTCTAATGAATATGGTGTCATCAAAATACCTTCTGTTAACACCACTGCAGCAAGGCATTCCTGTTCTTGAACACCTAAATGTTCTTCATCCTTTTCTGGTTTTTTAAAAAGTCGATTTTGAAGTTGAGATAAAGTGTAGTCTCCTCTCACCGCCCAAGAATATGGTTCACTAATTGGATCTTTGCCGTTATTCCTTGTTTCTCTATGAATAGGTTCGCATTGAATCCCTGTGTTTAATAAAACAATGATGTTAGTTTGTTCAAACTTGCCTAACATATGAGGTTGTTGATAAAAAAATAATGTTTTAAAACCCTTTTAAAAGGTTTTAAAACTCTTTTAAAACCCTTTTAAAAGGTTTTAAAACTCTTTTAAAAACATTTTAAAACCATTGAAAATCCTTTTAAAAGGGTTTATAAACGGGTTAAAACCCTTTTCCCTTTTAAAAGGTTTTTAAAAATGTTTAAATAGCCTTTAAAACTCTTTTAAAAACCTTTTAAATCCTTTTAAAACATTTTTAAAAAACCTTTTAAAAGGCTTTTAAAACGGGTTAAACCATTTTAAAAGCCTTTTAAAAACCTTTTAAAACCATTGAAAACCCTTTTAAATTTAAAACCTTCAAAACGGGTTAAAACACTTTTCCCTTTTAAAACCATTGAAAACACTTTATAATACATGTTGTGAGGAAGAACTCTCTCATGGAGAACCGAATAGGTTGCATGTCGACTGTAAACCATAAGTTTCTCCCTGTAGTCTTCAGCCTTCTCAGTATCAAGTAGTGGAATAATTTCCCAGAAAATTTGATGTCTCTAGCAGAAAGTTAGATGATAGGCCCAAGGAAGGAATCTTGAAGCTTCTTGAAAGATTCTTTTCCTAATACACTTTTAACCTTGTCAACTAGGTTTAAGTCTGAATGTTGACATATGGTTGCTCCGCCAATTGGTTCAAAACCCATATCATATATGCTTTTTGGTAGTGCAAGGGCTTCAAAATCATTGAATGTCATTTGTTAAACAAACACACTTAATTAGAGTTTTCAACGGATTTACAAGATATTTAAAAGGGTTTTTAAAAATAAAAACACACTTTATCGATCTGAAGTCGTCTTATCAACACACTTTATCGACATAATTCAACTACGACCGATCTGAAAATTGATTTCAAATGGTTTAACAGGGGATTTGTTAAAAGTGTTTTACAAGAGATAACAAAAATCCAAATGTACAAGACTTTACTAATTCCAAATCCATATCAAACACATTTATCGATCTGAATGCGTCAGATCTGAATATAGATTTTGAAAATGGTTTAACAAGGGGCTTTTAAAAAGTGTTTTACGAGAAGTAACAAAAATACATATTTCAAATCAATATAAAAGAAATTTATCGATCTGAATTCGTCAGATCTGAATTTTCGATCGAAAATCAAATTTTCAGATTGATGAATATACCAAAGAAAAACAAAATCTTAACCACAAACCTGAAAAGAGTTTACGATCCGACGAACACGAAACGAAGATGAGGTTGGAACGGCAGCAGAGAGACGGCGGCAATTGAGGAAGAAGGATCGAAAATCGCCGATTGAGGAAGAAGGAGAGAACGACGGCGAAGAGAAGAATGTCTAATTAGGTTTACTTTATTAAGGATAAAATTGTTTTTTTCAACCAAAAAGGGGTACTCTTAAAAATGGACGCTTCCCAAGAGCATTTTTAAAAAAGAGAATGGAAAAAGGGCATTTTTGTTTTTCCCCGAAAAAAACACAAAAGATAGTCAAATCTCATGATTATGTTTTTATATAAGAAGAACTCTTGTTACAAACCTTAAATAGACAAAATAAATTCATATTTTATTATATGGAGAACAAACATGCATCAAATACTAACATAGCGATAAAACTTGCATGGATTGAAACCATCAATTACAAAATATTAAGCAAAGAGAATCAGCCACACTTGTTTTCTCTTAAAAAACCAGGCTACACTCTCGATCAAAGCTCAATGCGCTAGGAACTATTCCGTCGAAATCAACTTTCCACTTAATATATAATCCCAAATTTTAAAGTCACAAACAATACAAAACAGAAGATTTGTTCATGAAAATATAAGTCACTGAAAGAGAAAAGAGAACCGGAAAACATTTGATCGATCATTCGTTGCCTTTTTCTATAGGGTTTTAATTTTCTTGGAATTGTGAATATTGACATATTGGCAAAATTAGAGATAAACTGTATTAATTTTTATAATTTTATTGGTTACACATTTTAACTCATGTGTCAACTCCTCCTTCAACTAAAAAGCTGATGTGTCAACACATGAGAGAAACTTCTTCTTCTTTTATTGTATCGAATTTTTTTTGATTCAAATACGATTTTTTGCATGGACAATGTGAACCTCTTTATTCACCTCTTTATAAAACAAGGAAACAAAATATGTATACATTATTGTAAAATTAAAAATTCAAACCGTTTTTTTATAAACCAAACCGACAGATAATTTCATTTTAATTGTAAAATATAAATCCAAAACTACCTCATTTGTAAACCCAAAACAATATATAATTTTGTGATGTGGTTAGAGTTTAGATTTTACAATTAGAACAAAATTATATGTCGGTTTGAGTTTACAAATGAGGTGGTTAAGATTTAGATTTTATAATTAAAATGAAATTATATATCGGTTTGGGTTTACAAATGAGGTGTTTAGGGTTTTGATTTTACAATTAAAACAAAATTATATGTTGGTTTGATTTATAAAAGAGCGGTTTGGGTTTTTAAATTTACAATGATGTATAAAGATTTTCTTTTCTTATTTTATAAGGAGGTGAATAATTAAAGAGGTTCACTCCTAGAGGTGAACCCAAGTATTGTCCTCTTGTTTATATGTGGTAGTCTGAATTTTTTGATATTGTTTTTATTTTGGAACAAGCATATGATTTCATTCATATCAAATTAAAGCAAATACAAAGGGAGAGTCAAAGATCTCAAAGTTTGAAAGGTTAAAAAGGTTACAAAGATGAATAATCCCCAAAACCATAAAAGAGTAGATAGGATACATCGATATAGGATCCATGAGAGTTGTGAACTAGTCACTAGGTAGCGGCATAGGACATGAGAGATCACGGTAGCTTGAATGATCATCCTCGAGAAGCTCGATAAATAATAGGTGTAACATCCGCGAACCGGAATACCGGTTCGGGAGGTGCATCGATCGATGCACAGGGTGCATCGATCGATGCAAGGCCGGTTTGTCGCGAGATGAGTTGACTTAAAATGCTTGTTTGGCTGCGTTATGGGTTAGTAAACCCTTGAAGTCAAGTTAAAAGGGAGTTTTTGTCGTCATTAGGCGAGTTTAGCCGCTTTTGTGAGGAAAAGAAAGAGAGAAAGAAGTTCTTAATCGCTCTTGTGAGTTTTAGTGTTTTTGTGGCTGTTCTTGAAGAGATCTGTAGCTGGGATCATTGAGGGAGCTTGCTAGGAGCGCAGATTCGTTGGTGTAGGGTCATATTCTTCTTTGGCAAATGTGAGTGAATGACCATGGCTTATCTAAGCTTGAGATTTCTCTGATTTTTGTGTTTATGTGTTATGTGGTTGATTCCTTGGCTTGTTAGGTTTTGGTGTCACTTGGGGCTTTGTGAGGCTCCTTTGTGGCTGTGGATCGTGTTTTGATGGTTTAGGTACAGAGATCTTGCAAAGAGCTTCGGGGAAGACGATGCTCGACATGTGCGTCGAGCGATACTATGTTCGTCGGTCGATGCAATGCGAGGACGACGCGATTTGACCTAAGAGCATCAGTCGATACCTTGTGGAGGTGTCGATCGATGCAATTAAGGATTTCGTGAAA
This sequence comes from Camelina sativa, assembly GCF_000633955.1. Classification (NCBI taxonomy): domain Eukaryota; kingdom Viridiplantae; phylum Streptophyta; class Magnoliopsida; order Brassicales; family Brassicaceae; genus Camelina; species Camelina sativa. Next base: position 22,866,032 of record NC_025685.1, read on the forward strand.
TATCGAGCATGCATCGGTCGATGCAGTGATGGTGTCGGTCGATGCAGGTGAGTCTTGCATCGGTCGATGCAGGCTTGCGTCGGTCGATGAAACCCCAGTCAGTTTTGGTCGATGCAATGGTTGGTGTCGGTCGATGCAGATGAGTATTGCATCAGTTGATGCAGGTGAGTCTTGCATCAGTCGATGCAGGTGAGTCTTGCATCGGTCGATGCAGGCTTGCGTTGGTCGATGCAACCCTAGTCAGTGTCGGTTGGTGTCGGTCGATGCAGTTGTCCTGGTTTGTTTGTTGATTGTTGTTTGTTGGTTAGTGATATCTCAATTGCTTGTGTGTCTTGCCCAGTAGATGAGAGGATTGCCTCACTAAGTATTTCTGGTAATACTTATGCCTCTCTTTTGTGTTGTGGCACAGGTAAAGGCAAAGTATGATTGTGGAATCAAGGCTATGAAGAGAAGGATGTTCTAGAGGCTCGGTTGTTTGCTCTGTGTCTTTGTTAGGATGATAGAGTGGAACTTAGTTGTCTAGAACGGTTGTTGGGATTGCTAGTTCTTTGACTTTGTTTATGTTTTGGATTGTTGTTGGAATTGGTTCATGCTATTCATATTCGTTATTGTTTATTGGAATGGTTATATGTTATCCGATGTTATTCTTGATTGGGGTTAGGTTGCTAGCGAGTATGGGATCACTAGATAATAGGATATAAAATAAAATAAAACTGGGTCGGGTTGTTTCAACAGGATAGTCTCGGTCGGACGACATTGTGACGTTAGAAGTAGAGCCATAGCCAAGAAACTCACCGGAGTGAGGGGCGTTAACATGAGCAGAGCATTGGCGAAGGTTCGGCAGACCAAGGATTGGTGGTCAGGGGTAGGCTGCTTTAACATCCAATGCGGAAGGTCAGTGTCATACCGGTTACGCCATAGATAACCTCGATAAGAATCAGTACAGGTGATGTAGATGGTGCTGAAGGAAGCTTGCTTGAAGTCGTCAGATGTAAGAGATAAGTTACATGGCATAAGACCATACTGCTTCAAGACTTTAACAACAGACCAAACTAGTGAAACAAGAGCAAAAAGATGCCAAAGATTAGAGTAAAACTGTAGCAATACTGGTGGATTCTCTCTCATTTGGTGCCCTCGACCAAGGAGATTAAGAATACCAGACAAAGCATATAGTCGGTTTGACAGAGAGTGATAATGTATAGGCTTGGTCTCTTTAGTTTCTAGCATCACAAACAAAGTGAGGATGATGGTACATATAAGGGTGGAACCTGAAGACGCTAGATGGGTTTGGATTTAGAACACAATAAAACTTCAAGGTGTTATAACCCAAACACACAACCAAAAGAAGATCGGAAACGAGGGTTCTTACATAATACTTGCAACACCAAAGCATACTAGTTAGTTGCAGTCCCATATAGAGTCTTCGGCCAACGAGATCAAGCAAGGCCACTAGACAAAAGCTATGGATTGACAAAAAGAAAGAGATGAACCTAGACTTTTGGACGTTTGACTTGACCACTTGGCTTGCACAAGGTTTTGTAAAGAAGTACAAGATGCATAGAAGCACAAGGGGGTGCGTGAAGCAGGTGGGGCAGAGGGGATAGGCTGAAGAGGCTCCGGTAACCATCGTTCCATAAAAACGAGGTCATAATGCCAGACCTCTTCGAATTTAGTACTTTTTCTAATGAGTTAAAATACTTATATATCCTAAAATAAAAGCCTAGGTAATAACCCGTGCTATTGCACAGAGTGAAATTTTTGTTTGAGTTATTATATTTGTTAATATATTTATTTAGTATAACATTTAAACTTATATTAGTTTGAATTCATCAAGTTTGTGAAAGTTTTAAATAGTAATTTCACCATAAATTTTATATTGACATGATGGCGGATCTGGATAGAATATGAATCAAATTAGTGATCATTAGATTTTTATCAAATCTTGAACTATCAAATCAGATAAAAATCGCAAAAAACTAAAATTACTTGAACCAGATAATTTAAATAAAATTGTTAACCCGGTCAAACCCTTCTGCTAAGCCATCCCGCAACGATTTAAATATTTTGAGCAGCAAAATGTCTTTGCATCCGTCCCGCTTGAATTCGTGAGATCCGCGTAGATCACACATGCATTTCAATAAATCATTTATTCTAATATATAAAATATATTTAAAGCTTAAACTTAATTAATATTAATAAAATTATGTGATAAAGTTTTTAAGAATAACACATTTGTTTTTTTTCCTAAAAACACAATGACATATAGTTGTAAATAATAAATCTAAATAAGGTCAAATAACTAAATGTGTTTCGAGTTCTCTGGCGGCGACACATCAGTTTTTTCAAGAGTGTGCTTCTCTATTAATATATAGGAAATCATTATCCCAGGATAAATAGACATCACCCAATTGAAGTTACAATATTTGTGGGCTAAAATCTTACATTAAAATTTGATTTTCTAATAGGAGAATTTTTTATGAAAAAATCTTGTGTAAAAATCTCATTACATTTATTAATAAAGAATTATTTTCCGTTATTTTATGAGAATTTGTTAGAAATACTCTTTTTGGCATATTCTTTTTCAAGAATGCCCCTTTTTTAACATTTTCATTTTTGCCCTCTTTTACACAATTACACTATGTTAAATTAATTTTTAGAATTTGTTTTTTTAGGTTTGGGTTCCCAATTTACATTTAGGGTATAGTTTTAAGCCCTGTTCTAAAAATCCCCTCCTAGCACCGATTACGCCCCGCAAAATCGCTAGGTCCACCCTATCCGCCTCGATTAATGACTAATCCCCGCCTAGCATCGATTATCTAATTATAACTGTCTAATTTGATTATAACTCGTCTACTCCGATTACTTTACGCTTAATCTTGTATATAATGGTTATTTTTAGAGCCAAATATAAACAAAATATGTATTTTTTTTTGTTCTTTAGACATTTAATATAAGAGTTTATGATGTTTTACAATAGCTAATGTACAAACTTTTAATGAAAATCATAAATTACCTTTTAAAGTTACGTTTTTATGTGTTTTCCGTAATTTTAAAAACAATTATATAGTTTTATATTTTATTTGATATTTTATTTTAACATAAACAAAATTATACAAATATTTAATACTATATATTTTATTTTATTATTAATTTAATAAAATAACCCTAAAACTAGTCCCCGATTAATCCCCATTTAATCTCCGATTTTCTCGCTAGACGCTAGGCCAATACTCACCGCCCGACTAGCGCCTAGCGATTTCTAAAACAGAGGTTTTAAGAGATATGGTTTAGTATTTGGGATTTAGGGTTTATAATTTTGTTATTTTATATATTAAAAGGGGTATTTTTGCCCTCTTTTACACAATTACACTATGTTAAATTAATTTTTAGAATTTGTTTTTTTAGGTTTAGGTTTCCAATTTACATTTAGGGTATAGTTTTAAGGGATAGGGTTTAGTATTTGGGGTTTAGGGTTTATAATTTTGTCATTTTATATATTAAAAAAGGGTATTTTTGAAAAGTGATATAGAAAAATGAGTATTTTTGAAAATTATCCTTATTTTATAGGGTAAATGTTCATTATTGGTTGTTAATGCTCGATTATGTTTTAAAAACAGTTAAATATTTAACGATCAGAGAGATAACAGAAAATTAAGAACTCATAATGAAATGCTTTGATAAAATAATATACAGAAATGACTTTAGGTCTGATTGGCTGTCGAGGTAAGTAACAGGATCAAAGGGATTTGATTCGAGAAAAATGATTTTTATATAAAATCCTTAACAAATTAATAATTTGAGTATTATTAAAACAATATACGAGTAAAGATAGAGAAGAAATAGACAGAGTGTGTTATAATGTAGTAGGGGAAATGCATGTGCACACAATCTACAGTAGATATTATTTCATATAAATATTCATTTATTTAATTGTTAATAAATATTCTCTACACTTTGCTCTGTCTGTTTTGGTATTATGCTCTCTTCATTACTCATCAAATCACTTAATAATCTCAACATAATCCCCTATTTTGATATACTTTTCGATCTCTAATTTATTTCAATCATTGTGGTCATTATTATTTTATTTTGTGGATGTATACATATATAAGCATGTATGTCACACACACATTCTTATAAATTGGACAAATCCATATTATTGGTTTTTACTTTCCTAAACATATTTTATAGAAGTTTTTGTTACAGTGTATAAATATGGAGAGTTTGCCAAAAAAAAAAAGTATATAAATATAAAGGATGAAAATGTGCATGAGATGAACTAATTTCAGGTTATAGCCATACCAAAAACCGTGATATAAAAACTGGAATTAGTTTTACTATAACAAGCGATGCTAAGATACGATTTTGTTTTGTCCAAGAAAAAAATGGATTTAATTTTAGTGCTACAAATTTATGCTAATAAAATCAAACCAATAATAGAATTTTACGAATAAAAAATGAATAAAAGGAATTTTTACATAATTTAATGCTTCTGTATGTATTTTGCTAATAAAAAGAAAAGTATTTTGATAATAACTTCGAAGTTGTTTTTATTTTTTTTGTTCACCCTTCGATTTGAATATTTGATTAGTGACTTACTGTAATATTCCCACATGACCGCACGTACGCGTGTTTGTAACCTGTAAGATCTTTTAACCCAAAACAAAAATATTACGTGTATTGTATCTCATGTTTTCTTATCATGAATTTCAATTTTTCTGCTCTGCATCGTATCTATTCAGAGCCTACGTATTTGAGGTTCTCGAATTGATAGACCTACTACTATATTTATAAAGGTCATGCTGAAAAAAAAAGAATATTCAACGTCAGCAGGACTTACACGTGTCTTTCCAATATTGGTTAATCCAAAAGTGACACCTCCTTGCTACATTTCTTATATACGTATACAATATTTTAGTTTCCCTTCAGAGCTAATTAAGGCTACGACATGTTCTAAGAATCACATGTTTCACGAGCCCACGACATAAGTTTATACTAAACATTTTTACTGGATTAGAATTAGTACACAATATTTATATTCTTTGGATCGTTATTGAACGTAGCTTTGATAGGTCCATTTAACAACCTAGCTAGGGTTAGAATTTACACAATCGTGCTTACCCATAAAGTTATCATAAACCTTCAAAAGAATTCTTTTTATTCTAAATCGAACATATTAACTTGAAGCAACAAAACAAAACCATTACAATAGATCGTTAGCTTTTTGATTAATATTTTGGTGAGGAGAGCAAAAATTATTACATGTTTTACTGTCATATTAATTAATTTGTATAATTCCTTATATAATAAAACGGAAGTACACAACTTTTTTTTGTAGACTATATAATATTTATAAGTTGGTTACAAAATAGGTTATAGATTAAATATAGGTTGGTTATAAAAAAAAATATAGATTAATTAGTTAGTATGTGGGCTATATGAATACAATTAAGAATATCCCAAAAAATAGTCTTAAAAAGAGTATTCCAATAATTCCAAAATAAAATCTTTAGTATTTCATATATTGTTACAAAATATATACTGTTATTAGGCGTAAAAGGAATAAAATATTGGTAATTTATCACATTTAATCATAATTTCCGAGATCTTATTGTGCAGTTGAAAATAAAATCTTACCTAAGCACGGATCATATTAAAAAACTTTCACCAAACATATTCAAAAATTAAAATAAAAACAAACAACAAACATAACCATTTCTCATACATAAAATTACAAAATTAACAATATAAAACTTACAAAATAGGTGTTTTTCAAGTCATCATATTTAGCATATGATTTTATTGCATAATGTTTTATCCAAAATTTTTTTTTAAAACAATCATATAAATTATATTTTGTTTAATATAAATAAAAAAAATCAATCCGTGCTCTAGCACGGTCTTAATCTAGTTGTATATATTGATCGATAATCAACGATGATTTGTACATATATGAACAATATTTAATGGTCTAAAAGAGCATATCCAATAGAACAAACTGTTGGTCTTATAATCGATGAATAAATTAAATAAGTGAATATGTACTATGGTTTTTGTAAGAAAATTAAATGTCCAGATGTTTAAAATAATAATTAAATGTTTAATTAATAACCTTCTTACAGAATCTCAAGATTTGATCTGAGGTTTAGGATTTCATGGGATAATTTTTAAATCTGAAAAGATAAAAGAATGAAGGAGTTTGTTATTTTTATTTTTCCTCAAAAAAAGGAAGGAGTTTATTTGCTTGTAAATGAATAGATAAATTAAAAAGTATAGTAAATGTATCTGTTTGTTTGACAAAAAAAAAAGTAAATGTATCTGTTTTTTAATTCATTGCAACTTGCAAGGATATAATATCAGAAAACCATGATTTTTTAAATGGTAACTGAACTTGTTCACATGTCTTGCATTTGCATAACTGATTGGCCTGACACAGCAAATAAGAACTTAGATATTAAAATTTATAAAATACAAGACAAATTGTAAGCCAATGCTGCCAATCCAATCATGCGTAAATCAACTAAATGACGATGGATGGTTATTTCCTTAATGTGTTAAACACACTATATTACATATACAGATATAGTGTACATATAAAAACCCATAAATCCCATTTTCTCATGTACCACTTTCTTATAAATACATAGTATCATTATTAGATCATGACATATGTAGTTATCTGGTTAATTATTATTATTTTTTAAATATGGTCTTTGAATATTTTTCTATAAGCTACAAAGAAGAATTAGTATATTGAATCTACAAATTAAAATAAGAATCTAATAAAATATCCTTGTATTATAGTAATAAATAAGTGTTGACAGAAAAATAAGTGCATTTAAGACATTATCACACTATGCGTTATACAGTACAATATAATATTTTATATACTAACAAGTTTAATTATTTTCCGGTTCTTATTCTTAATAAGCCTTTATGAAAAATGTTTTGAAATGCTGTGATATATATTTGCTGGCTGTTAATTTCTTGGTATGATCTACTATTTTCTGGATATGAGTTTCTATTATTATGATTTAGTATGAAATAACTGTAATAATATGAAGATGACAAAATCGAAAAATAGTTATGTCAAACAGACAAAAAATCGAAAATAGTATACAACGTGGATTATATATATACCATATCAAAACTGATCAAATACATATATATATATATATATATATATATATATATTCTACTATATTAATTGAGAAGTACAAATATGAAACTAACCTTAAAATGTGTAAAAAATTACATTCAATTGTCGTTTAAAACTAAATTAAGATTAATTAATTAATTAAATAAATATAACTAATAAAAAAATAAAAATGTTGACAGATCAAATATAAAAAAAATCTAGAAAAGTAAAAGAAATCTATTCAAATCAAAACTAATTTGTACTTAAAAAATAAAAATTAACTGCTAATATAATAGAGTTTATTTTCTTATTTAATTTTACATTGTCATGCCATTGATTTTAAATAATTATTAGTTAAAAAATATTTTCTTTCTAATAAATTATGGATGAAAATTACATAGCTGATAAATTAATAAATTTTACTACTTCATATTTTACAAAATAATAATGCAAATACAACAAACAAACAATATAAAACTGTAATATAAGTCAAAAATAAAATACTAAAATAATTAGTAGTCAAAAAAACATATATAGATTTACAGAACAATTAAAAATGAATATTATCTCAAAACTTTTATTATTCTATTATAATTTTTTTTAATGTTATAAAAAAATAACATATATAATAAAATACAATAATTTTCAAAAATAATTAGTATTCAAAAAAACATATATATATTTACAAAAAAAATATAAATATTATCTTAAACAAAATATTTTTTTTAAAAAAAAATCTAACAATAATTTTTATTATTATATTATAATTTTTTAAAAAATGTTGATCCGTGCTTTAAGCACGGGATATTTTCTTAGTATATATATATATATATATATATATATATATATATATTAGCATAACATTGATTATATATTATAATGGTCAATAATATACGAAAATATTATAATAACAATCAAACTATATTCGTTACGTGGGTCAATATGAAAATATTAGTTTAATAAGTCCGATTTAATATAATATAATATGAGTTTCTCGATTAGAGCATGAATAATAATTATATGAAAGACAAGGAGAGCTGAATAATTTAGATCGAATCAACATTGAAGTCTTTTGTGTTAGAAGTCATCCAAAACCGAGAAATAGTTAAGAAAATTAAGCTAATCATCCATATTATTTTATTGCACAATTATTGTAATTAATTAAATTGTAAACTAATTAAAAATAAAATAAAAAGAAAGTTGCAAAATCAAAATAAGGGCATAAATTCTACGTAATGTAATGTATTTGTGTGCGTGGCGTATCTATTGAAATCTGGACAAAATCTGATCCAGCGATGCAGTAGTTATACTAAGGGTTTTTATTTTATCTTATAAATTTAAAATAAAATTATTTTTTAGAAAGCTTATAAAAAATGCGAACACCAATTCACCATGAAAGAGATCTCTCTAATTTCTTAGCTCAAAGCAAAGACAAATCATTTCTCTCTTTCTCTCCATAGAGAAGACTCTCTCTCTCTCTCTAGTTTTCTTGATTTTTTTCTGGTGTCCTTTAAGACGATCAAGCTAGGAAACATGGGAAGTAGTTTCTTTGGTAGACCAAACATGGGAGGGTCTTCGCCATCTTCATCGTCTCCAACGTCGTCTTCTTCTTCTCCGGCGACAAGAAGAGGGAAAAAGAATGGCTCAGAGAAGCCCAAGCAGCCACAGAGAGGTCTCGGAGTAGCACAACTGGAGAAGATTAGATTACACGGCGAAATTAGTTGCAATAGCTTCAACAATTATAACCCTTCTTTGTATCCTCAGGTAACATATACAGTCACTTCTTAATATAACCAAGAGATTCCGATACGACACGTAGTTTCAAAATTTAATTAAGACAACCACGGGTTGGGTTAACAGGAACATAGATATGAGCCATTAAACGTCCACTAACTAAGACCCCATAAGTTGGTTAACATAGTAGGTTTTGCTTTTATCTGATCATCAGATCCTTTTACAAAAACCGACCAAGTTTTTATTCATTGTCCCATGGCCTTTTGATGTTTGACTACTTAATCGCAATTTCCATTATAGACTTCTTTTTTCTATGGATTCAGTTAAGCATATGGAATTAGTCAGTTGAAATTCTATTTACAATAGATCTCGTATAACCTGTATACCTTATGTTATTGTAAAGCTCACGAGGGCAGTTTCCACATATTTCTTAAGATCTACACTTCATAAAATTTATGAAATAGATTAATTTACTGGATTTGTATAGTTATCGATCTAATTCCCTAATTTTCAAGAGTATATTTACGTTTTATATTAATTAAAACTTCGTATGTAAATGTGATATATAGGAGGATGTGAGGATGCAAGGATATTCATCCATACCATCACCATCACCATCACCATCACAATCTTCGGCTCCTTACGGTTTCTATCCAAACATGATGGTGTAGTTACTTTCCCTTTAATGCTGTATATGTGTGCCTTTTGTAGAGATGATATTTTGTTATATTCAGCAACATATATAGGTTTTGGGTATATGAAGAAGAATAAAGTACTTAACTCCCTAATATCATTAGTTTATTAATTTGAATATCACATAGGGAAATATTCAACAAGATTTGGCCGATCATGTTTCCATGTTTCACAAAACTCATTTCAAACAATTATAAAACAAAACAAAATATATAATGTAAAAGATTCTCAAAAAAAAAAAAAAAGTATAATGTAGACCAAAAATATCAACTACTAACGGTTTATTATTTCTGCTCTTTGCAGATGGGAGTACACAGAGATCAATACGAAAGAGCAAACATGAGGTAGGGCCATTTCTACCCCATGGCAGAGTAGGCAAATGCCATGGGTCCATCCCAAATATTAAAAAAAAATTTTAAGCAAAAAGATCCAATTTTTTCAAAAAAAAAATTTATTAAAGGTTTTTAGGTTTTTTAAAAATTTGACAGAGGTCCCATATTTGTTTAAGACGGGGCTGGGTACGTACATAATCACTTATATGTGTAGGTGTATGTGTTATAAGTTTTGTATTGTCTTAAAAATAGCTTCATTTTTGTTTTTTGTTCAAATAGTTGGAACCCAAGCCACGGCATCTTGGAGAGCCAACATTCTTTCGAACCAAACATCACCAGACGTTTCTTAAACGAGGTACTTTCTCTATACCCTCAAACATATATGCAGCATATGTGTCAAAATTAGTAATAGTGTGTCACATGATCAAATCTTCAACTAATTAAGGGGTCGAATTGGTAGCTAGTATACACGTTCATACACATGTCAATGTCATTAGTTTAAAAAATTAACCAATCAATTTCTCTTATCTTGAAAGTTGAAATAGGAATTTTTTTTTTTCGTTATACGTCGTTCATGGTAGCCATATATATATTGTTCAATGTAGTTATGTCATGGTTAAATGATGGTTGACATGATTTAAAGTGTTAATAAGTCGTAGATGGATTTGTATATAAGTGATTCTAGTAATAACAAAAAAAAGAATTGTCTAAATATATAGGATCCAAGTTCGACAAGGCGAAGTAAATCTTTGGGATCTGGAAACCAAAACTCGGGATCGAGTGAAAATCAAGAGCTAGATTTGGAGTTGAGATTGTCACTTTGATCATTATTTTTGTAATAGTTTGGTTAAAATAAAAAAGAAGTCGAATCATTTCAATTTGTAGTCTTTATATCGTAGGGGTATGTTTAAAAGTAATGGAGAGATTGTTTGTACATTTTGGGGGGGGGGG